>NW_005370740.1:2560917-2578478 GCF_000412655.1 Myotis brandtii
CACACCTTGGTCATGTTTTTCGATAATTTCTTTCTTTAATTCAATGCACATCATCCGCTTCTTCTTCTCAGCACTGTCCTTCGCACTTACTTTCTTCAGATCCATGGTTGAAAAAACGAAGTTTTGCAAAATAACTGCAAGCACAAATGCGAGCACAACACTGATGCTTCAACTAAGAGCTAACCGCTTAAAGTGAACGAGTGAGACACGTGATGCTGGGCTGATGTTGTGGCGTTCACTGTGACGTTTGCTGCGCCAGCTAGCAGTGGGGTATCTGAAGCTGGCTCGTAACCCGAATTTTAGCTCGCAACTCAAAGCAAAAAATCGGCTGAGAGACGGCTCGTATCTCGAAAAACTCGTTAGTCGGGACACACGTAAGTCAAGGCCCCACTGTATAGGGTATAGACTGAATCCTGAAGTATCTTCCCTAGCCTGCCTGGCCTCATGTAGAGTCTGCTGGAGTAGAGACAAAGGCACTATATTTGTTTCTCCTTGTTTGGGGGGTAAAAGGAGAGAATTGTGAGCAACAGTAAACTCCCCAAATGCTTGCATCTGACCCCCACCATCCCATTCCCGCCAGCGCTGTTCCTTTGCTGCCTCCTTCTCCAATTCTCATTCATTTTTGGGAGGAAGTGCATCATCTGGAGGGCTCTTCCCCACAGGAGCTGTAGCCCCAGGGACTGGAAAAGGTAGCGGAGGCACCGATGGTCCAGGTGGAGTTGGAAGCCTCTGGTAGCCTTCCACTCTTAGTTCCCCTGGCACATTCATCCACTCCTTTTCTGGAGTGGGCTCTAGGTAGTCCGGAATCAGGGACCACAGACTGAAAGCAGAGGTAGGAATTTTTCTCTGGACCTTCAGCTGTACAATGATCTCTAAGTTGCTTTCTTACCTTCTCCCATTTCTCTACATTTACCTTTCCTTCCTCAGGAAACCATGGGCAAGTTTTATTTACAAAATCCAACAAATCAAGAAGCTGTTGATGTCTAACAGAATAGCCCCATGCTTGGAGCAGAGCTTTAAGCATAGATACATATAAGTTATTTTACTGCGATCCTGAATTTCCCATTTTTTATACCTAGCTATTACTAAACTGTGTAAACTGCGCTCCTTACCTTACTTTTTGCTTTCTGCACGTGCTTCACTGGAGTGTCCTTTCACCTTGCATTGTAGTTCCCCCATACTCAGGCCCCACATTGGGCACTACATATGGTGTGCCAGAACAGCCAAGGGTGACCTGAGGAGGGGTGGTGAAGGATTGAAGAAAAGACAGACAAGAGAATACAGCTGGGGCTTGGTGAACTCACATGCCTGGATGAGGACACAAAAGATCCAGCCTGCAAGCCGATGCTTTATTGTATAGTCTGATTAAAACAAGGATAGATGAACATGTATACAAATGTTCTTGGTTTGGCAACACTTGATGCACCTCCCACAGCCCATTAGCTACTTAGGAAGGATTTAGGGAGGGCTACAAGGTTAGGCTTAATTATGCTAGGAGAGCTCTGCCCTCCAGGCTGGGGCTTGTTTGTGGCCCTGCCACAGATCAGCCCAAGGCTTGACCCTAGAGCAGCTACCTACAATTCATCAGATATGCTTTCAGCTATTCTCACCTGGCACGTGATTCTCCATCTGAACACATGAGGTTGCTTATCATCTCCCAGATCTGGTTTCTTACATCTGGAATAAAAGCCTGTCTGTTATTAGACACCAGTTCTTCAAGAAATCTAACAGAAAATACATTCAATCCCAAACTGGACCCATTATCAAACATTTTTTTCCTCCTCATTGAATGATGCTCCTCCCATCAATCTACTTGCACACAGAGGGATTTGGGCAGACATCCAGATTCTTTTTCTCATTTAGCCCTGGCATTAGGCTACCAAATTTTGCAGATTCTACCTCCTTCATCTCCATTCAGATCTCTACCATTCAATCAATCTTTAAAGCCATTACCTTAACCAGGCTCTCATCACTCTGCCTGGATTGCCGCAATTTCCTCCTAACTGATCTTGCTGCCTTGAGCTGGCATGACCCCAACCGATTGTACACAGTTATAAATGTGTTTTTTTTCTAAAATATAAATCTGATCATGCCATTTTCATGCTTTAATTCCTTCAATGGCTCTGATAGCTCCAAGATAAAGAGGAAAGTCTATAGCTGAATACATAAGATACTTAATGATTGGACACCTGCATCCACTTTGCCTCCATCTCTCCCCATTGATCTCCACAAACTTTTTGTTCTCAGAAGTACACGGCTCAGTGACCACTTCACTCCTCAAAACTTCACAAATGGGGATGGAACACCTGGCTGACTGCTTCTCATCTCTGAGTGATGATTGCAAAACCTCTGTCATCATGAAGTTACCCCTGATCCTTAAAGTAGAGGTAGGAGTCACCATACTTATTTTACACATGTTTTCATAACCAATAACATTTATTTATCTCAACTATGTACCATGCATTGTTTATGTACCTTTCGCACATTATTACATTGAATTATTAAACTAGCTTCAACACTGTAATTTTGTTATTCCCTTTTAATAGTGAACAGACTGAGGTTTTGAGAAGTTCTATAATTTGTCTAAGTTTATACAGCTTACCAGCAAAAGTGAGCAAACACAACCTTTCCTTCTCCAAAGTTCATGATATTAAAGCTGCCATATCATTGAATATGTTAATAGTTGGCTTGGTGTTTTACTTCTAGCATAGGATTTGGCACATGCAGGATATTGATAAACAAATTAATGAATACATTGGATTTTGAAAATATTGGCCTGAGGTGCCTAGAAGCCTTCCAGGTTAACACACTGTAAGTGAGGTATTGAAGCTGCAGTGGAAAATCTGAGCTTAAGGTGGAAAACTGAGTCTTTAGTGGTAGCTCAGGCCACAGCAAGGAAGCTACCACCACAGAGCACAGTAGTGAGGGAGACACAGAAGGAGCCAAGGTTATAGCCTCACAGAAAAACAACATTAAGGGCATTCAAAGAGGTGGAATCTGAAAGAGGCACAAATTATGGGACAGGATGAAAAGCTCCAAAGATGCACCCTACTAATGTATCTACTGTTAATAGTGTGAAACTACTATCCTAATATATAAAAATCCAGGGTCCGTAACGACCAAACGGATGACTGGTCCATCCCTCGGCCCTCAGGCTCCATTGATCAGGGGATGGCTAACAGGGGAGCTGGGGTCCCTCAGGCTCCAATGAATCCGTGGCAGCAGCGACTGATGAGCGGGCGGAAGGCAGACCACTTGGTCCCTCCCCCAGCCCACAGGCTCTCATTGATCAGGGGATGGTTAACAGGGAACCAGAGTGAGTGGCACGGGGACTGGCGAGCAGCTGGAAGGCAGGCCTCTTGGTCCCTCCTCCTGGCCCTCAGACTTCAATCAATCGGTGGCGGAGGTGGGGTGGAACTGGGGACTGGCTTCCTTAGTAGTCTTGTAGGTTCAATCTCCAGAGGACAGGACAGGCACCAACGGACCAGTGCCTCCAGCACGATCCCGACAGCGCTGCCGGCATCCTGAAACTCGGCCTCGGGCACTGTGGCTGCTTCCCTTCCCTAGACGCTCCACAAGGAAGAAAGAATACCTCCAGCAGCACCAGGGGCGACCAGCAGTGACTGATTGCTCTCCCTGTGCTTCCTCCAGGTCACTTGAGCCGGCCCCCACCCGCCCCACTCCAGATGAAGTGTGATCACTGCAAACAAAAGGAATGTAGTAAAAAACCAAAAACTGATGACCAAGAGAATGCCGCAGTCAACGTCCGGAGTCCGGCTCAGGAGAACGGAGAGAAGGGAGAATTCCCTAAGGTGACCGATACCAAGATATTTCTGAGTGACTGCCTGGTGTGTGACAGTTGTCTGACCACAGAGGAAAGAGTCCAAGTTTCTCAACAGAACACCAAGGACTTCTTCCATGTTCTGAACCTTAATAAGAAATGTGATACCTCACAGCAAAAGGTGCTGGCAGTGTCCGTGTGTCCTTAGTCTCTGCCTTATTTTGCTGCTAAATTCAGCCTCAGTGTCACTGGTGCATCCAGAAGACTCTGAGGCTTCCTCAAAAGCCTTGGGGCGCACTGTCTTTGACATGAAGATAGCTGCGGACTTCAGCATCCTGGAGAGTCAGAAGGAATTTGTGCGTCAGTACTGCCAGCACCATGAGGAAAAGCCCCGGCTACCCATGCTGACCTCCACCTGCCCTGGCTGGGACCAATATATAGAGTGTGTGCTGGGTCACCCCATCACCCCCACCTCTGAACGGCAATGTCTTCCCAGCAGATCATGGGCTCTCTGGTGAAGGACTACTTCACCGGACAACAGAACCTGTCCCCAGACAAGATTTTCCACGCCATTGTGGCCCCATGTTATGACAAGAAACTGGAGGCCCTTTGAGAAGATGTTCCCACAGCTTTACATAGCTCTCAGAGAGCTGACTGTGCATTAACCTCAGGTGAAACTGTCCAGATAATGGAGCAAAGTGACCTCGCCTCAAATGACACCGCTGTGGACACTCTGTTTGGAGACATGAAGGAGAAGGAGGTGAGGCTCCATGAGGGTGCCAGCTCCGACGGGTACCTGGCACACATCTTCAGACACATGCCCAAGGAACTACTCAACGAGGACATGGGAGTGCTCACCTACCGCATCCTGAGGAACAAAGACTTCCAGGAGGTCACCCTTGAAAGTGACGAAGAGGTGCTGCTACGCTTTGAGGCTGCTTACCGCTTTCGAACCATCCAGAAGTGGTCCTGAAGCTGTAGAGGGGCAAGTTCCCCTGCCACTTTGTGGAGGTCCTGGCCTGCGCCGGGCATGCCTAAGTGGCAGGGCCAGGCCCAGGCAGACGACAGGTGTGCAGACAGGGCACTACTACGGCAGATGGAAGGCATCTATCTGCCATCCCAGTGTGGCCCCCAGAGACCAGCGCCCATGTGCAGGAGCTGTATCAGGAGTGGCTGGGGCGGGGGGGGGGGGACAGCCCCTGGGGGGCCAGGCGGCCCTACACACAGCGTAGCCAGGCCCAGGGCAGCCTGCCAGGACATCAAGTGGTAAAGGTTCAGCAGACACCTGGCCTGCAGGCCGCCGAAAAGGGGTGTCAGACACGTGAAGGAAAGGCTTAGCATCTCTGTCATTGCTTTGGTTTTCAGAATTTCCTGCTCCCCATCTGTCAGCTCCCTCCCTCTGAGGGGCACTGTCGTCATCACATGGGTGCAACTGGAATATTGTATCTCAAGAGGATTGTCCCAATGTACGTATCCTTTTATCCGATGATGAAAAAATCCCAAAGAACAAGAATGGAGACAGACTACTGTCCTTTAGGCTTAAAAAAACCCTGGAAGTGTCCTGCGAAGAGCTGAGACTTGGTTCTGTCCAAGCACCTCAGAGAGATTAAATGAGGAAATGGCCGGTTTGGGCCTGACTTTACCCACTTATGTTACTCTTGAAGGTGTCTTTGCCACAATGTGAATAAACTGCCACCTTTTGGAATAGGGGCTCATACGAAAGTCTGCATTCCCAACTTTGCTTGAAACAAATCTATGTTCTACAGCTGTCCAACGTCCTGAGATCAGATCCAGTTGACCAGGTCCTGTTGCTGGTAGTCAGGGGGCACTGGAGTGGAGGCCCCCCCATGCCCTTTTACATTCAGGGATTGAGCTGATCTCACTTTGGTGGAGGCCTGGCAAGGGTGACAGGTGTCACAGATGGAAGGATGGAGAATGGAGAGGCGGACACCCTGCTCGGTCCCTCCCTGCGTGGGGTCAGGCAGATGAAGGCCAGCCAGCCCACCCCACAATTGAGTGAGATAGTGTCCTCTGTGTCCACGTCTCACCCCGTGGGCCCGGCCACTCCCCTCAGCTCTGGGCGGCCCTCTGCATTCCACGATAGTGCACTCTGCCCTCACATGCTTGCTCGCTCTAAGTGAGAAGGAAGAGAGAAGTTGGCCCACAGACAACTACACAGAAAGATAGGGCTCAGGGCTGGTGAGTGCAGTGGCAGTGGCGGGAGCCTCTCCTGCCTCCATGGCAGCGCTAAGGAGCAGTGAGCTCAGTGGTAAGGAGCAGTGAGCAGGCAGGCGGTAAGGAGCAAGGGGTCCTGGACTTCGAGAGCGTGCAGGCTGGGCTGAGGAACTCCCCCTCCTCAATGCATGAATTTTGTGCACTGGGCCTCTAGTAAGAATATAAAGAAGAAGCAGGCTTATTCCTGCTGTGCCATAGGCCCTTGGTCACTTCCCCAAGTCTGATGGCTTCAGACATTAACAGGACAACCAGTCCTGCCTCCAAGGAGAACCTCCCTCATACTTTCCTGTAAGAGGCTGCCCTCAACATCTTCCATTGTAGAGGGAGAATAGAATTGTGATCTGAATGTTTCTTTCTTTTTTTTAAGATTTACATTATTTTATTTTATTGTTATTTTTTAAAATTGTGAAATCAGTCATTTATTCTGGTCAAAGGAAACAGGTATATAATAAAATATTATTGTAAATTCATGTTGGCTCATAAGATTTGTTTTATATTAAAAGTTATTTTATATTTTTAGCTGCTGAACTTATACTTTATATGTTTGGCTACTTCACTAATAAAGAGAATTTAAACTATTGTATTTTACCAGTTTTAAAATGCAAATATTTTGTTTTATTTTATTTATTTATTTATTTATTTTTACATATGTCTCTTTTTTAGTTTCCCCCTAGACCTTCCCCCAGGATCCCCTACCCCCCAGTATCTTGTGTCCATTGGTTATGCTTATATGCATGCATACAAGTCCTTCAGTTGATCTCTTACCGTTCCCCCAACCGTCCCCGGCTTTCCTGCTGTAGTTTGACAGTCTGTTCGATGCTGCTCTGCCTCTGTATCTATTTTTGTTCATCAGTTTATAATGGTCTTTATTATCCATAAATGAGTGAGATCATGTGGTATTTTTCTTTCATTGACTGGCTTATTTCACTTAGCATAATGCTCTCCAGTTCCATCCATGCTGTTGCAAATGGTAAGAATTCCTTCTTTTTTACAGCAGCATAGTATTCCATCGTGTAGATGTACCACAGTTTTCTAATCCATTCATCTACTGATGGGCACTTAGGCTGTTTCCAAATCTTAGCTATGGTGAATTGTGCTGCTATGAACATAGGGGTGCATAGATCCTTTCTGATTGGTGTTTCTGGTTTCTTGGGATATATTCCTAGAAGTGGGATCACAGGGTCAAATGGGAGTTCCATGTTTTGTTTTTTGAGGAAACTCCATACTGTCTTCCATAGTGGCTGCACCAGTCTGCATTCCCACCAGCAGTGCACAAGTGTTCCTTTTTCTCCACATCCTCTCCAGCACTTGTCGTTTGTTGATTTGTTGATGATAGCCAGTCTGACAGGTGTGAGATGGTACCTCATTGTTGTTTTGATTTGCATCTCTCGGATGATTAGCGACTTTGAGCATGTTTTCATATGTCTCTTGGCTTTCTGAATGTCCTCTTTTAAAAGGTGTCTATTTAGGTCCTTTGCCCATTTTTTGATTGGATTGTTTATCTTCCTTTTGTTAAGTTGTATGAGTTCCCTATAAATTTTGGAGATTAGGCCCTTATCAGATATAATGTTGGCAAATATGTTCTCCCATGTAGTGGGCTTTCTTGTTGTTTTGTTGATGGTTTCTTTTGCTGTGCAGAAACTTTTTATTTTGATGTAGTCCCATTTGTTTATTTTCTCTTTAGTTTCCAATGCCCTAGGATCTGTATCGGTGAAGAAATTGCTTCGGCATAGGTCTGAGATTTTGTTGCCTTTGGATTCTTCTAGTATTTTTATGGTTTCCGGTCGTATATTTAAGTCCTTTATCCATTTTGAGTTTATTTTTGTGTATGGTGTAAGTTGGTGGTCTAGTTTCATTTTCTTGCATGTATCTGTCCAATTTTCCCAGCACCATTTATTGAAGAGACTGTCTTGACTCCATTGTATGTTCTTGCCTCCTTTGTCAAATATTAATTGAGCGTATTGGTTGGGGCTGATTTCTGGGCTCTCTATTCTATTCCATTGATCTATATGTCTGTTCTTGTGCCAGTACCAGGCAGTTTTGAGAACAGTGGCTTTGTAATACAGCTTGATATCTGGTATTGAGATCCCACCTACTTTCTTCTTTCTCAGGATCGCTGCAGCTATTCGGGGTCGTTTTTTGTTCCAGATGAATTTTTGGAGAGTTCGTTCTAGGTCTGTGAAATATGCCGTTGGTATTTTAATGGGAAGTGCGTTGAATTTATAGATTGCTTTGGGCAGTATGGACATTTTAATGATGTTGATTCTACCAATCCAAGAACATGGTATGTTCTTCCATCTCTTTATGTCTTCCTCTATCTCTTTTTTCAACGTCCTGTAGTTTTCTGAGTAGAGGTCTTTTACCTCTTTAGTTAAGTTTATTCCTAGGTAGCTTAATTTTTTTGGTGAGATGGTAAATGGGATTGCTTTTTTAGTCTCTCTTTCTGCAAGTTCACTATTGGTGTATAGAAATGCCATAGATTTCTTGGCGTTAATTCTGTATCCTGCTACATTGCCGAATTCTTTTATTAAGTCTAATAGTTTTTTGATGGAGTCTTTAGGGTTTTTTAAGTATAATATCATGTCATCTGCAAATAAGGACAGTTTTACTTCCTCTTTTCCAATTTGGATGCCTTTTATTTCTTCTTCTTGTCTAATTGCAATGGCTAATACTTCCAGTACTATGTCGAACAGGAGTGGTGAGAGTGGGCATCCCTGTCTTGTTCCTGTTTTTAGGGGAAATGGTGTTAGTTTTTGTCCATTGAGTATGATGTTGGCTGTGGGTTTGTCATATATGGCTTTTATTATGTTGAGGTATGATCCTTCTATTCCCACCTTGCTGAGAGTTTTTATCAAAAATGGGTGTTGAATTTTGTCAAATGCTTTTTCTGCATCAATTGATATGACTATGTGGTTTTTTTCCTTCAATTTGTTTATGTGATGTATCACGTTGATTGATTTGCGGATATTGTACCATCCTTGCATCCCTGGGATAAATCCTACTTGGTCATGGTGTATGATCTTTCTGATGTACTGCTGGATCCGATTTGCTAAGATTTTGTTGAGGATTTTGGCATCTATGTTCATGAGGGATATTGGCCTGTAATTCTCTTTCATTGTGTTGTCTTTACCTGGTTTTGGTATTAGGGTGATGCTGGCTTCATAGAATGAGCTTGGAAGTGTTCCTTCCTCTTGGATTTTTTGTAGTAGTCTGAGGAGGATAGGTTTTAGTTCTTCCTTGAATGTTTGGTAAAACTCCCCTGTGAAGCCGTCTGGTCCTGGGCTTTTGTTTGCTAGCTGCCCCAGAGCTGGTTCCTTGATTGTTACTCCCCGCTCTGATTCACAGGTTTCACAAAAACAACTTTCCCCTGCAGTCTCTGTGAGTGACCCCAATTGGGCAATCTTATGTATTGCGTTTAACAATCAAAAGCACGGATTTAAAAAGAAAAAAAACAGAGCCAGAGTAAGTGCGGGAGCTCACAACCTCCACCTCACACGTTCCTCTCTCCAACCTGAATTACAAACCGCACCTTTATCTAGGCAAAATCTGACCTTTCCGTGAGGAGGAGCAGGGCTCATCTGAGTCCACGTATTTGTCCTGCTTGAGATCCGGTGTTCCTGGGTTCTTAGCTGGTCCCTGGGTGCCATGGTTGCAGTGTCTCTGGATGTATTCGCTTCCTATAACAGCCACTCAAGATGGCGCTGTCTCCGCAGCTGAGCCGGCTGCTCCAGGAGAGATTTCAGCAGCAGTGGAGGCTGCCCGGTTAGGGGAGCCTGTTTTGGCAGTCTCCAACAGTCCCCTGGAGTATAGCTATCGCTCACCCACAAATTTACACTCTCGGTATGTCCACACACTCTCCTTTCGTTCTGTCACTCTCACACTGTCTTGCAATCTGCCTTCCCGTCGGCAGCCATCTTTCTGTATCGTGATCTGAATTTCTTAATTGTCCCAAGGCCACTAGGGTAGATAGAGAATTCATAAAGTTACTTATATTTAGACATTGAGAAAATAAAATATACCAGATTTAGGTCATGTACTCAGGATCATATGGAAGATGAGGGTTACAATTTCTTGCCTGCATTTTTTCTAATCTCCTTTCTTGAAAGGTAAAGGGCACATTTATTTGTCTTAATATAACAAAGAGCTGCTTTAATATTTTGCTTCAGACTTTTGCCACATTCTGAAAAATATATCAGCTTCTTCAGCCTTGGTCCCGAAGAATTTTCTCTTCCTTGTTCTTGTTCTTTCAAACACAAGAGTTGTTTGTGCCAAAATGCTCAGGCCTGATATGTATTTTTGTGGAAAAGTCTACCCATTTTTGTATGTTCCCTCTTTTACATAAAAATGTTACCCTCTGGGGTATATGAAAGAGTAATCCTGGGGGTGACTCATACCCCATGGGAAACATCTGACAAGGTCTGGAAATCCAGCTTGCCCAGAGGACAGACTTTGTTATATGTTACAGTCACTTACACGCTGTACTTACTTTAATTAGGTAATGGAAGGCCAATATCAAGGAAATATTTACAGCATTTTAAAAAATGAAGAAGTGTATGAGCTTCAGAAAACAAGACTAACAGATGAACAGCCTTTTCCAATACCGTGGCTCTCTACTTATGTTCCTTCAGTTTTTCTTGAGGCCACATAAGAATCCTGGGGACAGATCCTACCCAGCAACTGCTAGGCAGCTGCAGGACTGCAGGACTTCTGATAAACTTAATACCAGATGTCCCTGCACTACTTCAGGGTGACCTTGATCACCTATCTCTGACTTTGTAGACTGAGTAATTCAGCAAGGACAGCAAGGCTTTCAATGGGGCAGGCATTGTGGAGGACACAGCCTTTTTACAAGTTTGAATTCATGTGACTTCTGCTTTTTTTTGCTGAGGGAGAAAAAGACAGATCCAGTCATGTGGCCTACTTTCTTTCTCAGCTCTGGCTGTTGCATGTTGGTTTGATGTGGGTGTTTTGTTACTGTTTTTCCTATTCAAATCTAGAATTCATCAAATGTGACAACCTGACAATCCTGTAAATGAGGATCTGTATTCATGTGCAGCCCAGGACTGGGGTCACTGCTGTCTTTTTCGAGGATGCACTCAGGCACAGACAGCAAAAGTCACCCTAGGGAACAACATAGCCATGCGCAATTGTTACCAGAGAACCCCCTCAGTCAGGGCAGTGGGAGGGCGGGGAGAGGGGAAGCTCTCCCTCCTCAGCTCATGTCAATCCTCAAAAAGGAATTCAGGTGAATGACAGAAAGTAGCATTGAGGCAAAGCAAGCAAATGTATTAAAGAAGCAAAGCAAGCAAATTTATTAAGAATACTCTTGGCATAAAGCACAAGTGGGCAACTCAGCTAGACTGAACACCTCTCCCAGTGGGGGCTCAAGGGGTTTAATACCCTTCCCCCTATAGGTTTCAAAACTCCCATGCCAGATATCTTGGATAGCAGACTAGGTTAGGTTTCAAAGTCCCCTTTTACTTTGTTGTGGTTTATCTTGGAATGTTTGTACCTACATCTGGTCATCTTGTTTGCCAAGTCCTAAGGCAGCTGACTTCTTCATGCCCCCTTTCCTCCTTTCCGTGCCTAGCAGCTATCTATTCTACCTAACACAGTGGCCCAGCTAGCTGAGGTCACCCCAGAGAAGGACCCCAGCAAAGATACTGGTTCAAACCCTGGCTGGAATTGCTCAGCAGTTAGAGCACTGGCCCACACACTGAAGGGTCTCCTGTTTGATTCCCAGTCAAGAGCATATACCTGGGTTGCAGGTTCAATCTGCAACCAGTTGGGGTGAGTGTGGGAGGCAACCAATCAATGTATATCTCTTCTCTCTCTCTCTCTCTCTCTCTCTCTCTCTCTCTCCAGCCTCCCTTCCATTCTCCATTCTCTCTAAAAATCAATGCAAAAAAAATGTCCTTGGTTGAGGATTAACAAAACAAAACAAAAGCAAGATACTAGTTCAGTGAGGAGAGCTGCCTCTTCAGAGCCAGGTTGACCTCTGATTCTTTCAAGCATGATTATTTTAACAATGTCTTCCCTGATCTATTTAAGTTTATTCTTCTCATTGGAGTTAATCACCATGTTCCTCAAACTCTAGGATCCAAAAGCTTATTTACCAAAGTTCCCAAGGGGCCAACATGGTTTGAGCTGATGTGACTACATGAGATCATTTCTCACAAATATCTCACCTTCTCAATCTGTCAACAAATTCCAACTGACCCTCTCCACTACAACTTTACCTGAAAGCTCCCCCTTTGATGTCCTAGTTGCTGCTTTAAAATAAAAAAAAAAAAATAGGAGGGTCCAAGATGGTGGCCAATGGGACAACAGGCTGCAAGATAGTATGTGAGTGAGAGAACAAAAGGAGAGTGCATGGATGTGTGGAGAGTGTCTGTATTTGTGAGTCATGGACAGCTATATTCTACAGGACTGTTGGGGACTGGCGGACCAGGCTACCCTGGCCAGGAAGCCTCTACTACTCCTGAAATCTCTCTTGAAGTGGCCAGCTCTACTACAGAGACCACACCATCTTGAAGGGAAGAGCAGCTGTGATCGGAAGCCAAGCCTTACCTTCAACTAGGGAGACCTTGGATAACTTCCGGGACCCTACAGCCACAATGCCCAGGGACCAGCTGCCTCAGCTGCAAACCCATGAACACCGAGACTCCAGCCTCCCTGGCCGTGGGCGCTTAAAAAGTTTGTCCAGGGGGAGACAAAGTGGTGCCAAATACCAAATACGCAGATGGGTCCTACGCCTTCTCACAGAGCATATAGAAGGAACAGCTGAATCGAGTAACATCCACCTGGAATTGGCAAATTAAACACAGCTGGTGAGGCAATACATGGATGGAAAGGTCAGAGATCACCCAGAGAGAGCTTTGCCTCCTCAGATTCATCTGGGTGTTTATTGTTTGGGTGTTTGTTGTTTGCATTTTTTGGATTAGTTGTTTGTAGTTTGCATTCATCTCTGGGTGCGTGTTGTTTGCATTTTTTGGTTGGTTTTTGGCAGTTGTTGGTTTTTTTGGCATTTTTCTCCCCATATACACATATTTTTCCCCATCTTTTTTCTTCACTTTATTTTCTCTCTTACATCTTTTCCTTTTCTCAATATCACTTTTGCATTCTTTTCTCTCACCTAATTTGCTTTTCTCTGGTGGTCACCTTCATTTGAGGTTATTGGTATTGTGAATACATTTATGTTTGGTGCCCTGTGCATTGTGCCTTGTTGTGTTGTATTTTGTGCCTTTAAGTCAATGCAGGAGAGAGAGAGCTACATAAACAGACACCCTGAGAGGAGCAAACATGGGGAGACAAAGAAACAGCCCACATATGAAAGAAAAGAAGGAATCACCGGAAAAGGAAGTAAACTAAATGGAGGCAAGGAATATGTCAGAGAAAGAATTCAGAGCAATGATCATAAGGACACTGAAAAGAATAGAAGACAAATTCAACAATATTTGTAAGAACCAAGAGGAAACGAAGAAGAACCAAGAAGAAATGAAAAATGATATCACTACAACAAAAAACACAATAGAAAGCATCAACAGTAGACTAAGAGAAACAGAGGACCACATCAGTGAGCTAGAAGACAAGGTAGGAAAAAATACCCAAGCAGAGCAGCAACTAGAAAAAAAAAAAAAACAGAAGGGGAGCCTAAGGGAACTTTGGGACAACATTAAATGAAAAAACATCTGCATAATAGAGGTGCTAGAAGGAGACAAAACTGAGCAAGGAATAAAAAACATGTTTGAAGAAATAATGACAGAAAACTTCCCTGATATTGGGAAGAAGAAAAAACTCACACAAGTCCAAGAAGCTCACAGAGTCCCAAACAAGATGAACCCAAAAAGACACATTACAATTAAATTGGCAAACACCAATGGCAAGGAATCTTAAAGGCTGCCCAAGAGAGAACTACAAGGGATCTCCCATCAGACTATCAACTGTTTTCTCAAACAGAAACACTCAGGCCAGAAGGGAATGGAATGAAATATACAAAGTCATGCAAAGCAAGGGTCTGAATCCAAGAATACTGTACCCAGGAAGGCTATCAATCAAAGTTGAGTATGAAATCAGGACCTTCACAGACAAAAAAAGGACTAAGGGAGTTTATTACCACCAAACCATCAAAGCAAGAAATGGTAAAGGGTCTGCTGTAAAAAGAAGAAAAAGAAAAGGAAGAAGGAACACAGGCATAAAGAATAAAAATGGCAACAAACAAGTACTTATCAATAAAAACTTTAAATGTAAATGTATTAAATGCCCCAATTAAAAGACATAGGGTAGCTGAATTGATAATAAAACATGACCCATATATCTGCTGTGTACAGGAGACCACCTCAGAACAAAGGACTCACACAGACTGATGGTGAAGGGATGTAAAAAGTTTTTCAGGTGAATGGAAATGAAAAAAAAGCTGGGGTAGCAATACTTATATCTGACAAATTAGATCTCAAAGTGAAAGCCATAACAAGAGATAAGGAGGACCACTTCATAACACTAACTGGAGCAATTCAATAAGAGGATATAACTCTGGTAAACATATATGCACCCAATACATGAGAACCCAAATACATTTAAAAAAAAAAACTTCAGGAAGATATCAAGGGAGAGATCAACAGCAATACAATCATAGTATGGGACTTTAATAACCCATTGACAATACGGGAAAAATCCTCTAAACAAAAAATCAGCAAAGAAATGTCAATTCTAAATGACTAACTAGATCAGATGGAATTAATTGACATCTTCAGAAAATTTTACCCCAAAGCCACAATATATACATTCTTCTCAAGTACACATGGGTCATTCTCAAAGATAGACCCCATGTTGGGACACAGGCAAAGTCTCTTCAAATTCAAGAAGATAGAAATCATATCAAGCATCTTCTCAGATCACAATGGCATAAAATTAGAAATCAACTACAATAAAAACGATGGGAAAAAAACAAACAACTGGAGGCTAACTAGCATGCTATTAAACAATGACTGGGTTACCAAAGAGATGAAAGAATAAATAAAAAGCATCATGGCAACAAATGACAATGAAAACACCACAATCCAAAATCTATGGGA
Source organism: Myotis brandtii (assembly GCF_000412655.1). NCBI lineage: Eukaryota > Metazoa > Chordata > Mammalia > Chiroptera > Vespertilionidae > Myotis > Myotis brandtii. Next base: position 2,576,008 of record NW_005370740.1, read on the forward strand.
CACAGTGAAAGCAGTCTTGAGAGGGAAGTTCATAGCTCTACAGGCCTACTTCAAAAAATAAGAAAAAATGGTAATAAATTATCTAACACTACAACTCAAAGAGTTAGAAAGAGAGCAACAAGAAAAGCCAGAGTAAGCAGAAGGAAGGAAATTAATAAAGATCAGAGTGGAAATAAAGGACATAGAGAAAAAAAAAAGATCAACAAAACCAAAAGCTGGTTCTTTGAAAAGATAAACAAGATTGATGAAATTCTAGCCAGCCTCACCAAGAAGCAAAGAGAGAGGACCCATATAAACAAAATCAGAAATGAAAGAGGTGAAATAACAATGGATCCCACAGAAATACAAATGATTATGAAAAAGTACTCTGAAAAAATCTATTCCAACAAAATGGACAACCTAGATGAAATGGACATATTCTTATAAAAAGACAAGCTCCCAAAACCCAATCAGGAAGAATAAAAAAAACATGAATAGGCCAATAACTACCAAAGAAATTGAAGTAGTGATCAAAAATCCTCCAGCAAACAAAAGCACTGCTCCGGACAGCGTTATATGGGAGTTCTACCAAGCTTTCAAAGAACTAAAACCTATCCTCCTCAGACTATTCAAAAAATCCAAGAGGAAGGCACACTACCAAGCTCTTACTATGAAGCCAACATTACCCTAATCAAAAACCAGATAAATACACCACAAAAAAAGATAACTACAGGCCAATATCCTTGATGAACATAGATGCTAAAATCCTCAACAAAATTATAGCAAATCAGATTCAACATTACATTAGAAAGATCATACACCATGACCAAGTTGGATTCATTCCAGGGATGCAAGGATGGTACAATATCCTCAAATCATTAAATGTGATACATCACATAAAAAATTGATAGACAAATATCACATAATCATATCAACTGATACAGAAAAAGCATTTGACAAAATCCAACACCCTTTCTTGATAAAAACTCTCAGCAAAATGGAAATAGAGGGATCATACCTCAACATAATAAAAGCCTTATATGACAAACCTACAGACAACATCCTACTAAATGGGCAAAAACTAAAACCATTTCTCCTAAAAACAGGAATAAGACAGGGATGCTCACTTTCACCACTTCTGTTTGATATAGTACTGGAAGTGCTAGCCATAGTGATCAGAAAAGAAGAAGAAATAAAAGGCATTCAAATTAAAAAAGAAGTAAAACTGTCCTTATTCGCAGATGACATGATACTATACATAGAAAACACCAAAGACTCCATCAAAAAACTACTGGACCTAATAAATGAATTTGGCAATGTAGCAGGATACAAAATTAACACCCAGAATTCTAGGCCTTTTTATACACCAATAATGAACTCACAGAAAGAGAAACAAACAAAAAAAAAAAACAATCCCATTTACCATTGCACCAAAACAATTAAGATACCTAGAAATAAACTTAATAAAAAACCTGTACTCAGAAAACTACAGGACATTGAAAAAAGAGATAGAAGAAGACATAAACAAATGGAAGAACATACCATGTTCATGGATTGGTAGAATCAACATCATTAAAATGTCCATACTACCCAAAGCAATCAACAGATTCAATGCAATCCCCATGAAAATACCAACAGCATATTTCAAAGATCTAGAACAGTGGTTCTCAAACTTCGGACCCTTTAAATACAGTTCCTCATGTTGTGACCCAACCATAAAATTATTTTCGTTGCTACTTCATAACTGTAATGTTGCTACTGTTATGAATCGTAATGTAAATATCTGATATGCACGATGATCTTAGGCGACCCCTGTGAAAGGGTTGTTTGACCGCCAAAGGGGTCGCGACCCACAGGTTGAGAACCGCTGATCTAAAACAAAATTCATCTGGAATAAAAAAAGACACTGAAAAACTATGGCAATCCTGAGAAAGAAGAACAAAGTTGGAAGGATCACAATGCCAGATATCAGGCTATATTACCAAGCCACAGTTCTCAAAACTGCCTGGTACTGGAACAAGAACAGACATATAGACCAATGGAACAGAAAAGAGAACCCAGAAATTGACCCAACCCATTATTCTCAATTAATATTTGACAAAGAGGCAATAACATACAATGGAGTCAAGACAGTCTCTCAAATAAATTGTGCTGGGAAATTTGGTCAGATACATGCAAAAAAATGAAACTAGATCACTAACACCATACACAAAAATAAACTCAAAATGGCTAAAGGACTTAAATGTGAGATGGGAAACCATAAAAATCCTTCAGGACTCCATAGCCAGTAAAATAGCAGACATATATTGTAGCAATATCTTTACCGACACAGCTCCTAGGGCAATAGAGACTAAGGAGAAAAGAAACAAATGGGACTACATTAAAATAAAAAGCTTCTGCACAGCAAAAGAAACCATCAACAAAACAACAAGAAAGCCCACTGCATGGGAGAACATATTTGCCAATGTTATCTCTGATAAGGGTTTAATCTC
>NW_005370740.1:2578526-2600890 GCF_000412655.1 Myotis brandtii
GCACTTCAAACAGTAGGAGAGCAGACAAAACATGAGAGTGGGTGAAATGTAAAGGAATCCTATCAGTCCATATACCATAATGAATTTCAGATGTGCCAACAATTTAATGCAAAGAATGCAATCAGAACACATGGTTGAAGTGTTTGTAATTTGAGTGTGGGGAAGACCTACAGCTTTTATAATAAAAACACAACACTCACAGCCCTTGGAGGAGAGAAGATCAATAAATCCAACTTAATGTAAAACTTCTGCACATATAAATGACCACTGATAGGAAAATAGTTAAATAAAATTTTGCATATATCAAAGTAATCACCCAAAGGATAGGAGTAAATCTAAACACACCCCCAATCTAAGACAGTATGAGTAAAACGTGCAAGTTTTAGAAAAATATAAACAGCGTGATGCCATTTCTGGATAAGAAAAAAGAAAAAAATACCAAAATATGTATAATTGCACATATAAGGATATTGGTGTATAGAAATAGATGAAAAGACACCTAACCTATTATGTGATTAACTCAGGTAATGAACTAGAAAAAGAGGAAACTATCTTTTATTCTGTATACTTTTGTAATATTTGAAATTCTCCAAATTAAGCTGTATGCTACTTATGCAATGAAAATGTACAAAAACGCAATATATATATCAAACTGTATATATATTGGCTATTAACAACCAAAGGACTTGTATGCATGCATATTAACATAACCAATCGATACAGACACTGGGGCGGTGGGGGCTTGCCTCGGGTGGGAATGGCTGGGGCAGGGGGTCGGGAGATCAATTGGGGAAAAAGAAGACATATGTAAAACTTTAGACAATAAAAAATTTTTAAAAAATAAATAAAAAATATCCACAGAATTTATTTTCCTGTTATGTGACTTAGACACACATACCTGCTGGCTATATTGCCTTGGGGATGTCACTAATGGGTCAAAAAATTTAATCCACATATCTTCACAAACACAATGAGGTATTGTTTGTACCTTTAATGCCAATAAGATCCTTGGTGTAAAGTCCTTACTCCTCTCACTATCCCTCTAAATTCCTTAGGAAATATTTGGTGACTTGAATATGATCACCTGAGGGCAAGGATCGCTCATTGGAAAAACGTCCTCTATCCTGGAAAAAAACAACTAAAACCTCCTCCCTACTGAAAATGAACCCACATACACTCTGGGATCCCTGAACATGACATGGTGGCTCATACACTCTATTTTTTTTTTCATTTTCATAATTAAAACAACAGTTTTAGGCTGATATTCTTAAGACAATGGCCTCCTATATAATAAAAGTTTAATATGCAAATTGTCCCCTCCACCACGAGTTTGACCGCTCAGTATGACATGCGCTGACCACAAGGGGGCAGCGCGGAACATGGAGGGCATCAGCTTCAGGGCCCTGGCAGCAGGCGGCAGTGGAGGTGCTACCAGCCCCAATGGGCCCTGATGAAAGCGGGACCATGGCAGGAAGGTGAAGCAGATGAGCAGGCGGCGCCAGGCCAAGGCAGGTGTGAGCAGGGGCCCACTGGCCCCACCAATCGCCCTGCAGATGGTGACTAGCAGCGGCGGCAGGGGGTGGGGCCACCGCCCAGCTCCCAGGTGCTGAGGGAGCCGGGTGGGGGGCCTGTCCTGGATTGATCACCCCACAGATGGCGAGGAGTGGCTGGCAGGCCCTGATCACCTGATTAGGCCGGGCCCTGGACTAGAACGGGGAACTGGGTGTGTGTGGGTGGCGGCAACCAACCTCCCACAGGGCCCAGGCGGGGGGAATGCAACCTATCATAATCTACCTGGGAGTGAGGGTGACTGGGATGGTGGTGTGGTGAGATTGCGTGGTGTCTGCCAAGGTTGCTCTTATTCCCCCTGCTACCCTCCCCAGGGATGCCAGGGCTTGGGGTGGGGGAGAAGGAAGCCCCTGCGCTCAGGTGTTCGGTACCCGCAAGGAGCCCACCCAGCATCTGTGCGGCCTCTTCCTGGTGAGCCAGGCTGCAGCCACCAGGACCGCAGAGCCCAGTGGGGCTCCCTGTGGGTTTGGGCAGGAACCGGTCTGCAAGGCAGGCCAGGAGAGAGTTCACTGCCCGCAGACTTCTGTGCGGTGCCACTGGGCATCCCAGAGGCCCATGCTGCACTCTGGCCCGTGGCATCAGGCCTCACTCACCACATCTCCTCTGGGGACTCAGGCTCTGTGACTCATGGGGAGGGGGCCTATGGGGGCTCAGGGGCCCAGATGCTGCCCAGGGCCCATAGGTCAGCTGGGACCTGGCCCTCTACCCAGACGCTTATGCTTCAATAGCCAGCCAGGCCTAGGGACCACACCTGTGCAAGAATTTCATGCCCTGGGCCTCTAGTCTATTATAAAGGGGTCCATAACTGTTCTACCATCTTTTCCCTGGATAAGATAACCTCTAAATGCTTCTGTAACTCCATGAATATTATACATGAATCCTGCTGTGTGTTTCCTCTATTTAATTGCGAACCAAGGGCCTACAGGTTCATCAGGATAATCAGTAGTGCAAGATCCAAGTTATTTTCTTGCAGCAAAAGTGAACAGGGACTAGACAGACAGGAGGAAAAATGGTCTCACACAGTCACACAAGCTCAAGAAACAAATAGCTCACCTAAACCTGGTCTTAAAACTACCAAAGACAACTAAGAAAACCACTTTTAATGAACCATAGATGATAAACGTGATCCAGGGGCTCCACCAAGAAAACTGACCCGTGTTCTTTAATGCCAACTGGTGTGAAATCCTGTTAAAAACTGGAAAAAGTCTATGAGACAGAAACTAACTTTTCTTAGGCAAAAGTAGCAACAATAGTAAAGAACAGCCTTTCAAAAAACAAAACGGGTAAATACTGCTTGATTGCAGTAAAGGATTATAAATTTCTGTCCCACAGGTGATAGCCAAACATTTTCCTGTGTATTTAGAGTTTGGAGTGAGGTGAAAGGGCAGAAGAGGTATTAATCTTAAATTCTCACTTCATCTTGTCAATATTAGAAACATTTAAACCTGTAGAGAATTTTTGTGAGTTTATTTGGGCCAAAATGTCAACAATTGCCAGGAAGCAAAATCTTAATGGATTGAGATAATGTTCTGAAGAATGACAGTTTTGCACCTTATTTTATACATTACAACCAAAAGAGGAGATGTATGTGGGTCATATGAACTTTATTGACATAGATTATGGAGGCAGGAGAAAGCAAATTGGGAAACCTCTGGGACTGGGTAAAAAGTAAAATGAAGAGACATACTTCTTTTACTTAGATCGGTGCAGGACAGTTAACAGTCAACAATTAACTCAATAACAATGAGAGGATTTGTAGTCTCCACAGAGTGCTGCCTGTGCTTCAAGGGGTCCCCCCAAAAAATTACTTTGACATTCCAAAGGTATGCTATCGTAGATGCAAAAAGACAATTGACCTTTGTCAAGGAAGATTTCTGCCTAGGACATAATGAACTACCATAAACTAGTTTTAGTTAAAAAGTTTTAATTTCAGACCATCCTTTGTGGTTATTTTAGGTCTCTGAGTTTGTAAGGCTACCACACAAACCTCCCCTGGGCTTATCAAGTTAGTAGGTGACCCCTTTTCATCCACAATCTTAAATTAAGTAAAGTGTGTGCAAAGCAATTTCTTGTCTTTTCTCTTTACCACCTTTTCTCACTATTAGTACTTTTTCCCTTCTAGGCTTACTTTGCCCCCAAGTCAGGCAATTCTGACCAGCATTTTTATCCCTGTTTGGTGGATATTGTGGTGATGTGTTAAGAGGGTTGTTTCAAGAACCCTGAAGGCATTGCCATGTGTAAGAAACCATGCACATTGTCAGGAAATGAAACTCTAAAATATTCTAAAGCTTTACCATTCCTAAATTTTCATAGCTCATATTCTCTCACACACAATGCATGAGTTCTTGAAAATTTTCAAGTAAATCTGACATCAATATACATGAGCATTTTTTAAATGTGCCAGGCTAAGATCCATCTAACAAATATTTCTCATCAAAAACATTGTGCTCAGAACTGTGCTAAAATGATACAGCCATGAACCGAAGGTGTTCCCACCCTCATAAAGATCTGATTCTTGTAGGAAAGAGATACAGTGACAAGAAATTCTCAAATGGAGTGGGGAGTGTTACAAAAGTAAGAAGCGTTGACTCTTGAGCAACACAGGAATCAACTTCCATGCAGTTGAAGATTTGCTTATAATTTTTTTATAACTAATAGCCTACTGTTGACGGGGAGCCTTACCGTCAACATAAACAGTTGATTAACACATTTTGTATGCCATATACATTTTATACTCTATTTTTAAAAGAAAGTTAGCTAGAAAAAAAATTTATTAAGAAAACCTGGAGAGTGACCTCCTGCACCAGGCCTCCTCATCAGCTCACTGGGACCCAGCATCCCAGGATCTGACTCCAGGACCCCGCATCGAGTCCAACCTAGGGGGACCCCTGTGCCATGCCCCCACCCTGGGCCCCAGAACTTTGCTGCTCCACCCCAAGCCCTGGGACTTGCTGCTGGGCCAACCCAGAGCAATCTGGAGCAACCCAGTGAGCGCCCCACTCCGGGCCACAGGAGAGTGCAAACTGTGCAACCAAGAACAACTGGCACCCACTTCACCCAGAGACCTGGGAGGGATGACCAAGAAGAACTCAGCAAACGCCTCACTCTGGGCCACAGGAGAGCAGGGTCTATGTAACCCAGAGCAATCCATGCCCACTCCACTCCGAGCCCAGGGACTTACTGCTGGGGCAACCTGGAGTAACATAGCCTGTGTCCCAATCCAGGCCACAGGAGAGCTAGTACTGTGTGACCTAGAGCAACCCACACCCACTCCACACCTACCCCTGAGACAGTCCTGCCAGGTCTATCCTAAGAAACCCAGCACACACCCCAATCCAGGCCACAAAAGAGTGCTGCTGGGGTGACACTGAGAAATTTGGTGCGCCCATCCAGGGGCCACAGGACCATGCTGAAAGTGCACTACCAGAGGGAACCAGGGTGCCACCCTGCCACAGGAGCCGGGGAGGTACAGCAAATTGCATGTCAGAGGCCTCTGGGTCCTCACAGGGAGTCACACACCAGATGAACTGTGCATGCACTCCTGCCATGCCGAGCATCTGAAGGGGACAAATGAAGGACCAGATCTGTGGGAGAAGGGGATATAACTCAGCACAGAGACAATAAAGGTGTGACACTCAAGGCAGATTCAGTCTATGGTTAGTGAATCCAGGATCATTAGCCTGGTAGGATCTTCAACCTCTCAAATCCAAGCAGGGTGCCCAGGACCAGAAAGAGACAGAAAAAAATAACTAAAAAATAACTCCCCAGGGAAAGAAAAGGGGGAATTGCCAGAAAAGGAACTCAATGAAATGGAGGCAAGCAATATGTTAGAGAAAAAATTCAGAGTAAGGCTCATAAACAACATATATGCAAATCAATAGGAGATGAAGAATGATAAAGCCACAATAAAAAACAAAATTGAGTCCTAGCTGGTTTGGCTCAGTGGATAAAGCCTCAGCCTGCAGATTTAAGGGTTCTGGGTTTGCTTCCAGTCAAGGGCTACATGCCATGCCCAGGTTGCAGGCACCATTCCCAGTGTGGGGCATGCAGTGCAGGAGGCAGCCAATCAATAATTCTCTGTCATCATTGATGTTTCTATCTCTCTCTCCCTCTCCCTTCCTCTCTAAAATAAAAAAATGTATATGTTTAAAAACAAAACAAAACAAAAAAAACACAATGTAAGGTTTCAACAGTAGACTAGAAGTGGAGGACCAAATCAGTGAGTTAGAAGACAGGGTAGAAAAAAAAAACACCCACTTTGAACAGCAATTGAAAAAAAATTAAAAAGAAGGCGGAGAGTTTCAGGGAGCTTTGGGACAACATGAAACAAAGCAACATATCCATAATAGGGGTACCAGAAGGTCAAGGAGATGAGCGAGGAATAGAAAGCATATTTGAAGAAATAATGACAGAAAACTTCCCTGACTTGGGGAAGAAAAAACTCACTCAAGCATAGAGAGTCCCAATCAAGATGAACCCAAAAAGACCCCCACCAAGACACATTGTAATTACAAAGGCAAACGTTAATGACAAGGAAAGAATCTTAAGGGCAGCAAGAGAGAGACAGAAAGTAACCTATAAGGGATCTCCCATTAGACTATCAAATGATTTCTCAACAGAAACACATCAGGCCACAAGGGAATAAAACAAAGTATACAAAGTTATACAAAGCAAGGGACTGAATCCAAGAATACTCTACCCAAAGGCTATCAATCAAAATTGAAGGTGAAATTAGGATCTTCACAGACAAAAAAAAATGGCTAAGGGAGTTTATTACCACCAAGCGAGCAATGTAAGAAATGATAAGACATTGCTATAAAAAAAGAAGAAATAGAAAGGCAAGAAGGAATACAGACATAAAGAATAAAAATGGCAACAAACAAGTAACTATTTATATATATAAAAGTCTAATATGCAAAGTGTCCTCTTGGGAGTTTGACTGAGAGACCAGGAATTTGATCACTCTCTATGACCTCTGCTGACCACTGGGGGCAGTGCAGAAGGAAGGAAGGACCAGGCCGGCAGCCAAGCAGCTGGGAAAGTGAGGCTCTGGCCAGCAGCCAGAAGGGAGGCCCCAGCTGGCAGTCAGAAGGCCCTGATCAGCCGGATCACCAGCCAGGCCTAGGGAATCTAGCTGTGCATGAATTTCTTGCACCAGGACTCTAGTCAATAATAACTTTAAACCTAAATGGATTAGATGCTCTGATCAAAAGACATCGGGTGGCTGAATGGATAAAAAAACAAAAAAACAAAAACATGACCCATATATATGCTGTCTACAGGAGACCCACCACAGAACAAGAACTCACACAAACTGAAAGTGAAGGGATGGAAAAAATAGTTTCAGGCAAATGGAAATGAAAAAAATAAAAGCTGCGGGTAGCAATACTTATATCTGACAAAATAGACCTCAAAGTGAAGACCATAACAAGAGATATGAAAAACCACTTCATAATAATAAAGGGACCAATACAATAAGAGGATATAACTCTGGTAAGCATATATGCACCCAATACATAGCACCCAAATACATAAAAAAACTTCTGGAAGATATCAAGGGAGAGATAGACAGCAATGCAATCATAGTAGGGGACTTTAATACCCCACTGACATCATTCAATAAATTTTCTAGACAAAAAGTCAGCAAAGAAACAGCAATCCTAAATGACTCACTAGATCAGATGGAACTAATTGACATCTTCAGAGCATTTCACTTAAAAGAAGCAGAATATACATTCTTCTCAAGTGCAGATAGGATATTTTTAAAGAAAGACAACGTGTTAAGATATAAGCTAAGTCTCTTCAAAATCAAGAAAATAGAAATCATACCAAGCATCTTCTCAGATCACCATGGCATGAAATTAGAAATCAGATACAAAAAATAAAAATAAAAAAAAATTAAACACATGGAGGCTAAATAGCATGCTATTAAACAATGATTGGATTAACAAAGTAATCAAAGAAGCAATAAAAACCTTCTGGGAAACAAATGAAAATGAAAACCCAACAATAAAAAATCTATGGAACACAGTAAAGCAGTCCTGAGAGGGAAGTTCTTAGCTCTACAGGCCTACCTCAAAAAACAAGAAAGACTGATAATATATTATCTAACCCAACAACTTAAAGAATTAGAAAAAGAGCAACAAGAAAATCCCAGAGTAAGCAGAAGGAAGGAAATAATAAAGATCAGAGAGCAAATAAATGGCATAGAGACCAAAAAAACAATACAAAAGATCAATAAAAACAAGAGCTGGTTCTTTGAAAGGATAAACAAGATTGGTGTAGTGCTAGTCAGGCACACCAAGAAGAAAAGAGAGAGGACCCAAATAAACAAAATCAGAAATGAAAAAGGTAAAGTAACAACTGGCCCCACAGAGATACAAAGGATTGTAAAAAAATACTATGAACAACTTTACTCCAACATATTGGACAACCCAGACAAAATGGACATATTCCTAGAAAAAATACAATCTTCCAAAACTCAATCAAGAAGAATAAAAAAAATTAAAATGCCAGTAACCACTGATGAAATTGAAGAAGTAATAAAAAAAAATCCCGCAAACAAACGTCCGAGTCTGGACAGCTTCACAGGGGAGTTGTACCAACATTCAAAGAAGAACTAAAACCTATCCTCCTTAGACTATTCCAAAAAAATTCAAGAGGAAGGAATACTTCCAAGCTCTTTCTGTGAAGCCAGCATTACCCTAATCCCAAAACCAGATAAAGACACTATAAAGAAAGAGAATTACAGGCCAATATCCCTGATGAACATAGATGCTAAAATCCTCAACAAAATTCTAGCAAATCGGATCCAGCATTACATTAGAAAGATCATAAACCATGACCATGTCGGATTTATTCCAGTGATGCAAAGCTGTTAAAATATCTGCAAATCAATAAACATTATACTTCACATAAACAAATTGAGAGACAGAAATTACATAATCATATCAATTGATGCACAAATAGCATTTGACAAAATTGAACACTGTTTCTTGATAAAAACTCTCAGCAAAGTGGGAATAAAGAGATCATACCTCAACATATTAAAGCCTTATATGAAAAACCTACAGCAAACATCATACTCTATGGGCAAATATTAAAACCATTTTCCCTAAGAACAGGAACAAGACAGGGATGCCCATTTTCACCCCATCTGTTTGACATTGTAGTGGAAGTGCTAAAAATAGTGAACAGACAAGAAGAAATAAAAGGCATCCAAATTGGAAAAGATGAAGTAAAATTGTCATTATATGCAGATGATATCATATTGTACATAAAAACCCTAAAGACTCCACCAAAAACTACTAGACTTAATAAATGAATTTGGCAATTTACCAGGATAAAAAATTAACACCCAGAAAAATTATGGTTTTTTTATATACCAATAACGAACTCACAGAAAGAGAAACTAAAATAAAAATCCCACTTACCATTGCAACAAAAGAATTAAGATACCTAGGAATAAACTTAACTGAGGAGGTAAAAGACCTGTACTCAGAAAACTACAGGATATTGAAAAAAGAGATAGAGGAAGACATAAACAAATGGAAGAACATACCATGTTTATGGATTGGTAGAATCAACATCATTAAAATGTCCATACTACCCAAAGCAATTTATAGATTAAAGAAATGCCCATTAAAATACCAAGGGCATATTTCACAGACATAAAACAGACTCTCCAAGATATTCACATGGAATAAAACAAAAGACCCTAAATAGTCGCAGCAATCCGGAGAAAGAAGAACAAAGTTGGAGGGATCACAATACCAGATATCACGCTATATTACAAAACCATGGTTCTCAAAATTGCCTGGTACTGGCACAAGAACAGACATATAGACCTGAGCAGAGAATCTAGAAATCAACCCAAGACATTATGTTCAGTTAATAGTTTACAAAGGAGTCAAGAGCATACAATGGAGTCAAGACAGTCTCTTCAATTAATGGTGTTGGAAAATTGGACAGATACATGCAAAAAAAAAAAATGAAACTAGACCACCAAGTTACACCACATACAAAAATAAACTCAAAATGGATAAAGGACTTAAAATTAAGACAGGAAACCATAAAAATCTTAGAAGAAACCATGGGCAGCAAAATAGCAGACATTTGTTGTAGCAATATCTTAACTCATACAGCTCCTAGGGCAATGGAAACTTAGGGAAAATAAACAAATGGGACTACATCAAAATGAAAGGCTGCTGCACAGCAAAAGAAACCAACAACAAAACAACAAGAAAGCCTATTGTATGGGAAAGTGTATTTGCCAATGTTATCTCTGATAAGGGTTTCATCTCCAAGATTTATAGGGAACTCATACAATTCAACAAAAGGAAGATAAACAATCCAATCAAAAAATGGGCAAATGACCTAAATAGACACTTTTCGAATGAGGAGATACAGAGGCCAAGAGACATATGAAAACGTGCTTAAAGTCACTAATCATCCTAGAGATACAAGTCAAAATGACACTGAGGTACCATCTCACACCTGTCAGAATGACTATCATCAACAAATCAACAAACGACAAGTGCTGTAGAGGATGTGGAGAAAAAGGAACCCTCTTACACTGCTGGTGGGAATAGAGACTGGTGCATCCACTGTGGAAAACGGTGTGGCGTTTCCTCAAAAAATTAAAAATGGAGCTCCCATTTTACCCAGTAATCCCACTTCTAGGAATATATCCAAAGAAAACAGAAACACCAATCAGAAAGGACATATGCACCCCTATGTTCATAGCAGCATAATTCACCATAGCTAAGATTTGGAAACAGCCTAAGTGCCCATCAGCAGATGAGTGGATTAGAAAACTGTGGTACATCTATACAATGGAATACTACACTGCTGTATAAAAGAAGGAATTCTTACCATTTGTGACAGCATGGATGGAACTGGAGAGCATTATGCTAAGCGAAATAAGCCAGCCAAAGAAAGATAAATATCACATGATCTCACTCATTTGTGGAATATAATAAACAACATAAACTGATGAACAAAAATAGAATCAGAGGCATAGAAGCATTGAACAGACTGTCCAACCTATATGGGAAGGCAGGTGGTGAGGAGGTAAGAGGTCAACCAAAGGACTTGTATGCATGCATATGAGCAAAACCAATGGACACAGACAGTAGTGGGGTGATAGCTCGTGCTTGGGGGCAGAGGTGGCGGTGGAGAGGTCAATGGGGGGAAAAAGGAGACTCATGTAATACTTTAAACAATAAAGCATTTCATTAAAAAAAAGAAAATGCTTTAGGTAATAATTGGCTTTAAAAATCTCAAAGTTAAGATACGTATAATAAATAGATGTAACTAAAATGAAGGAATTATGATAAAGCTTTTCAGTAATGATTATAAATATGTTAATAATAAAAGTCCAGTCACTCAATCAGAGGCATAGAAGCATTGAACAGACTGTCCAACCTATATGGGAAGGCAGGTGGTGAGGAGGTAAGAGGTCAACCAAAGGACTTGTATGCATGCATATGAGCAAAACCAATGGACACAGACAGTAGTGGGGTGATAGCTCGTGCTTGGGGGCAGAGGTGGCGGTGGAGAGGTCAATGGGGGGAAAAAGGAGACTCATGTAATACTTTAAACAATAAAGCATTTCATTAAAAAAAAGAAAATGCTTTAGGTAATAATTGGCTTTAAAAATCTCAAAGTTAAGATACGTATAATAAATAGATGTAACTAAAATGAAGGAATTATGATAAAGCTTTTCAGTAATGATTATAAATATGTTAATAATAAAAGTCCAGTCACTCAACAGGAGATTGACTATGCTCTCTGTTGGAGGAAGGGGCCAGTTGTCCTTCTTCCTGTAAAAGTAGAGAAGCCTAAAAGAGAACAATGGCAGTCAGAGAAGGGGGATTCCTTGTCCTGCCTTCCCTCCCTATGTGACCAGAGGACAATCTGAGGGAACAGCTAAGATGGCGATTTGTAATTCCAGCCTTCCCCTTGGGAGTAGAGCTCTCCTTATAAGGCTCCAACTGGCCCTGAGGCCCCTGCGCCACCAGGAACCAGCTTTTCTAGGTTGTGAAAGGAGTTGGATCAGTAAAATAAAAAAAGAGTTAAAACCTCTGCTGGAAGACCCACGTGGCTTAGCTGACCAGCTAGACCAGGGGTGGGCAAACTTTTTGACTCGAGGGCCACAATGGGTTCTTAAACTGGACCGGAGGGCCAGAACAAAAGCATGGATGGAGTGTTTGTGTGAACTAATAAAAATTCAAAGTAAACATCATTACATAAAAGGGTACGGTCTTTTTTTTTTTTTAGTTTTATTCATTTCAAAGGGGCCGGATCCGGCCCGCGGGCCGTAGTTTGCCCACGGCTGAGCTAGACCCATTTTGGGGCCCACAATTGTGTACATGGACTGAGTCAATGTCTATCTTGGGAATACTATTCTCAGGAAAAGAGGGGGAATGATTTGAAGGTTGGCTATGGCTATCTAGGAAAGGGAGCACCTGGCTGGCCCTGGAATACTTCCAGCAGATGTAAAATTTCTAAACCCAGGAGTCCCAGTGGGACCTTAACAACAAGACCCATAGGGGATGGATGAGAGATCTCTCAGGGAACTAATTATTAAAGGGATTAGGGAAGCAGTTCCCCAGTCTCAGAACCTAAATAAAGCCTTCAATTTTCCGAAAGGCAAAGAAGAAGGGCCTTACAAATTTTACCAAGACTAAAAGATCAAATGAGAAAGTGTTATGCCCAGATTTCAGGATCCCCAAGAAACCACACCAGGGAGCCAGCCAGATCCGATGCAAAAGCATAAGAGTCTTTATTCGACCTAGCTCGGCTCCCCCACCTCGCCGACGCAGCAGCAGGAAGCAGAGAGAGGCCTAGCCCGGCGTGAAGAGGAGTTTTATAGGGGGGTGGAGTCAGAGTAGGAGAGGGGACTGTGGGCCCTGCCGATTGGCCAGGCGCAAGTCGATATCTCGTTACACAGGATGTGGTCATCTCTATGGCGTGCACTTCCCTTGATTGTCATTGGTTAGTTTAAAGAAGTCCTGGGTGTGGCTAGCAGAGGCTTGGGCTTCTGGGAAGAAGCCTTGCTGAGCACATGGACAAGGTAAGATGGAGGGCATAGCCCTTACCCTGGGGCAAGATGGAGGGCGTAGCCCTCGCCCTTTCAAAAGCACTCTGGGCCAGACCCCGAGGACCTATTGGGCCAAGAAATATTAAAAATTACATTTTGTCACTAATAATTGACCTGACATCTCAAGAAAACTGCAAAGTTAGAGAACTGGAAGGTTAGAAGTGCAGAAGAGCTGTTAAAAGAGGCTCAGAAGGTCTATGTACAGAAAGATAAGAAAGGCAGAAACAGAAACCTAACATAATGTTCACAACTATATAACATGTGGCCCAGGGAAGGGCTGGCCCAGAGGGCCAGGCACAGAAGCCACAACAGTATCACCCAAACCTTAGCATGCTATCTCTAAGGAAAAATGTGGCAGTTTTGAATCTAAGCAGCTAGAGGTCTGGGAACAGGCTGTGGGGCCTGCTCCCTTCTCCCCCAGCCCTTTTCTCCAGCCTCATGGGCCTACACATAATTTTCCAAAGTCTTTGATAACTTGAAGGCTTTGGAGCATTGCTGGGTTAAATGATAAACATCTAAATATTTTGAAATAACAGGATACTGAAACATTAATTAATTTTAGTTTGCCTCTTAGGGAAAATATAGAGGATGAATTTGAATCTATTAATGAATAAGTCATACTTTATTTGAAATATCTCTTAAAATGTGAATATATTTCTAATATGAGGAATTTAATTACTTACATGCCACCTAAAAATTAAGGTTTCTAAGGGTTAAGAATTCTAAAATTATGAAAAGAAATTATGGTTTTGGTATAAGAGAAAGCATGAGGCATGAAAATGCATTTTAAAGAAGAAAGAAAGTGATTTCTAAATCTGGTTATTTCTGAAAATTATAAGGTTTCTAAAGAAAAATTTGTTAAAGTTATAGAATGTTTGTAAAGAAAAATGTTGAAAAAATTTGAATAAATGAGGCCAGTAAGCCAGGATAAGTAGAATAGGGAAATTAAGATAGTTAAACAGCAATTTGGAGCCATCTAGTAAGTCCTTACCTTCCCTAAACCAAGGACACTTAAGAGTAAATGATTTGCATTTTGCCTCCCTAAACAGAGAGTAAGTAGCTTATATCAATGTACTTAGGGAGACTGATAGCAGAAATCCAATTAGTGTCATTTGCTGACCGCACCCAAGGACAAATGAAGTTAGAAAATAAACCGTATTTTGGTTAGTCCTTTTCTGAAGCAAAAGTTCTATAAATCATTATGTTATATTAATCAGGTATTAAAAAAACTTAGTTATGGGAACTGAAGTTTTACTAGCTTGTTTTTGTTTAATACCCTCTTGTCACTTTGAATGCTATATAATCTTTTGGTAAGATGAGTTTGGAAACCTTCCTAGGGTTTAAATTTTAATAAAAAAATTGACCTAGAGTTGGCTGTAGGTGATTCCAATAGGCCCTGGAATGCCTCAAGATCTTCGTACAATGGGAACTAGGGACCAAATATCTTAAGAACTATGTACTGGGTATCTCATCTACTTTAATCTCTCTCAGGCTAGAAGGCCTTCTGACCCAAGGCCCTCTTGAGTTTCCGGTTCATTGCCATGGACTGAAAGACTATGTTTGTTCTAATCCAGACTTGGAAGGGAAGCAAGTTGGAACCCTCCTGGGAAGGACCTTACATGTCTTGCTTACCACAGAGACTGCTGTTCAGACTGCAGAGCGAGGTTGGACCCATCACTCACGGGTTAAGGGTGGACACACCTCAACTTGAACAGCCATACCAGGACATATCGCTTTGAAACTGTGAGCTGTCTTAATAACCATCATGTATTGGGCTCTATTTGCTTTAGGGAGCTGGAAAATTGCAGGGGCTTACAATGTGTGCTGGAGAAATGTGTACAATCCAGATCATGCTTACCCAGTTAAGTTATTGGTTATAGATAACTTAAATGACTTGGATATTTTAGCCTTTAGGTCAAAAGATTGGCTAGGACTAGATTTAGGAGTAGATGTCACAGGACGAGATCCCCTAGGCCACTGCCACCACCATGCAAATAGAAGTAGGATATAAGGGAACACATGCCTAGGTGGAATGGATTAAATATTCTGTACACACCCTAAAAAAAAAGCGACTGTTACTCTTGCGCGACAGGAAGGCTAGAAGCCCAAGTGGTCCCATTTCCACTCGGATGGACCTCAGATAGTAACAGGATGGAATATGTGCTTGCCTTATACCAGGAGGAAACCGCCTGGGGAAACGCTTCCTGTAAGACCCTCCCTGTTTCCATCCAACAGAGGTAAAAAGCAAGGACCCCTGAAAACGATCAGGCCCCATCCTCTGATGTAAACTACTAGTATACCTAATGCCTCTCAAGGGGGGGAACAGTACTCGGAGTTTATGAGAAATTTTTCTGGATACGTAAATGGCCAAGTATCCTCAGAAGCCAATCATGCTGCACTGCCGATACCCCATGCTGATGTCTGGTGGTGTCATGGGAGACCCTGACTTGGGCCTTACCCAGCAAATGGAGTGGAACTTTCACTCTGATACAACTGGCTATCCCTTTCACTTTGGCATATCATAAACCTTTTTCAACGGACAGACAGACTAGGAAGAGGAGAGAGAGTCTAGGGGACTCCTTTGATCCCCATATACACACAGATCCCATTGGGGTTCCAGAAGGGGTGCCAAAGGAGTTTAAGGCTAGAAATCAGATTGCCACTGGGTTTGAGTCTGTCCTGTGTTGGTGGCCCACTGTAAACAAGAATGTGGTTGGATTAATTACTAGTATATTTACTTTAACCAGCAAAGGCTTGTTAACTACACTTGAGATGCAGTTAAAGGGATAGCTGAACAGCTAGATGCCAGCAGCAGGATGATCTTGAAGAACAGGTTGGCCTTGAATATGATTCTGGCAGAAAAAGGAGGAATATGTGTAATGTTGGGGGTCAGTGCTGCACATTTATCCCTGACAACACAGCCAGATGGACCATCACAGAGGCCCTAAGGCAATGGGAGTTTTAGCTAATGCGTTAGCTAGAACCCTGGGATTGAGGATCCTTTCTCTGATTCACTAGAGCAGTGGTTTGAAAAGTGGAAGGGAGCAATGGTGTCCATATTCACCCCTTTGATTAGAAGTTACAATGATGGGATGTTACATCATCCCATGTATGGGGGACCTTATCCAAAGGTTAATTGAAACCACATTGACCAAACAGCAAAATAATCTCATCCTAGACACTGCAGAGGAGGAAAGTCAATAAACGTTAGTCAAGTTTGAAGAAAAGTGTTTAAATAAAGAAAAGGGGGGAATTGTGAGAATAAGCAAGTCTTTTCTTTTCAAAGAACAGTTTAGACAGCCGCCATTTTGGACTGCATGACTTGGCAGCCACCATGTTGACCACATGGCTTGCAGCTCCCCTGGGGGCCACCATCTTGAAACGGCAAAGGCCAACCCCTCCCTTTGAATTAGCCAATTGCAAAAGACTGTGCACCTGAGTTCCAATCAAGAGTGAGGGACAGGTCACGTGCATCAAGATTATTAAGCCAAGCAGACCACCTGCTCAGTGTGTGCGTGTGCTTCCAAACCATGTGCGTGCGCACCCTTCTACATAGAAGTAAAGATATTTGCCTTGCTGCCTAGCTCCCGAGTATGTTTTGTGTTCTACCAGGACCCCACAATTTGGGGGCTCACCTTATTTCTTATAGACCCCTGAAGGGAGAGCGCCATCATAACCTGCTTTTAATTAAAAGTTTTAACCATCTTGGTTACTTTAGGTCTCTGAGTTTGTAAGGTCACCATGCAGGCCTCCCCTGAACTTGTCAGGTTTAGGGCATTCAATGTGACATTATTTATATCTAGAGGCCCTGTGCAGGAAATTCATGCATGGGTAGGGTCCTTAGGCCTAGCTGGCAATCAGGGCCAATTGGGGCCTTCCAGCTGCCGGCTGGGGCCTTCCTTCCCTGGATGCTGGCCGGGGCCTCCTTTCATTCGGCTCTGCCCCCTGGTGGTCAGCACACAACATCGTGAGTGATAGAACTCCTGGTCTCCCGGTCGAACTCCCGAGGGGACACTTTGCATATTAGCCTTTTATATATATACTAAAGGCTCAGTGCAGAAAATTGGTGCATGGGTGGGGTCCCTAGGCCTGGTGGTGATCAGGGCCAATCAGGGCCAGGCTGATCGGGGCCCAAAGGCCCCAGCGGTGTTGGGAGAGGAGGTGATGGTTGCCAGGCCAGGTGCAGAAGGAACAGATGCCAGACACCGACGCTGCTCTCGGTGCCCCACCACCCTGCAGTTCCCCACCTCCCTCTTCCCTCTGTGCCACACTGCCACCATGGGCCTGCTGGTCAGGGGAGGGACTGGGGGAGGGGCCAGGGGATGTTTCGATCCCCAGTTTGGAACGTGCAGGAGGCAGCCAATCAATGATCCTCTATCATCATTGATGTTTCTATCTCTATTTCCCTCTCTGAAATTAATCAAATATATATTTTTAAAATGCAAGGTTTTTGGAGGAAGAAAGGTTGGGCAAGGGAGCTATTGACAGGGGGCATTTGAGATCTTGCTCACATTTCAAATAGGATAACATAAGGTGGTCCTCAGGGGGTGACAGGTGAGGAGTGGCACTGGGTAGAGCAGGGCACTGCAGGCTGAGGAACAGGCTGTAATGACTGAGAATGTCTGACAGTGACACCGAGCACGTGTTGGGGCCATTGCTGGAATCATTCATCCTCAAGAGGTTTTCATTCCAATGGGAGGAGAAACATGGACATCAGAAGGCCTTTCTTGCCAAAACCGGTTTGGCTCAGTGGATAGAGCGTCGGCCTGCGGACTGAAAGGTCCCAGGTTCGATTCCGGTCAAGGGCATGTACCTGGGTTGCGGGCACATCCCCAGTAGGAGATGTGCAGGAGGCAGCTGGTCGATGTTTCTCTCTCATCGATGTTTCTAACTCTCTATCTCTCTCCCTTCCTCTCTGTAAAAAATCAATAAAATATATTTTTTAAAAAAAAGAAAAAAGAAGTGAATCGCTCACATCAGGATTCTTGCTAAGTCAATGTTCTGGTTACCACTTCCTGTGTTTAAAAAAAAAAAAATCCCAAAGCTCAGTGACTTCCAAAAACCACAGCTCTTTCTTTTTGTTACGAATCGGCCAGGTGAGCAAGGTTCGATGGTGACACCTCCTCTCTCCTCCACACACCTTAGTTCTCAGCGGGGTGGACTCCAGAAGCAAAGGGCTGCAGCGGCGTGGAGCTGTGGTCAACAGACTCGGTATCTCCAACCAAATTCAATTTCCTATTTACGTCAGAGATTAACTTGGAAACCCCTTTGATGGCTACAGTAAAGAGGGAAGTGGGGACCTCAGGGTGTCTGACTCCCTAAATGGTGCCTCAGTGACCTATATATATAAAAGGCTAAGTGACCATTGCATCCAAAACAACGGAATGGACGACCAAACAGGCTGTGTGGGGTAACCAGGCTGGCAGGGGGGTTAGTGAGGGCTGACCAAACAACTGAGTGGCAGGCTGCGTGGGGCGACCAGGCTGGCAGGGGGGCAGTGAGGGGCAACCAGGTTGGTGAGGGGGGGCAGTTGGGGATGACCATGCTGGCAGGGGGTGCAGTAAGGGGCAACCAGGCTGGCAGGGGGGCACTAAGGGGCGACCAGGCTAGTGGGGGGGGCAGTTGGGGGCGACCAGGCCAACAGGGGGAGCAGTTGGGGGCGACTATGCCTGCAGAGGGGGCAGTTGGGGTGACCAGGCCAGCAGGGGGGGCAGTTAGGTGTGATCAGGCAGGCAGGCAGGTGAGCAGTTAGAAGCCAGTGGTCCCGGATTGTGAGAGGGATGTCCGGCTGCCGGTTCAGGCCTAAACCGGCAGTCGGACATCTCCCGAGGGGTCCCAGATTGGAGAGGGTGCAGGCTGGGCTGAGGAGATCCCCCCCCATGCATGAATTTCGTGCACCGGGCCTCTAGTACAGTGAAAATTAACCCATTTATGCATAACTGGAAAAGGGCAACGGGAAGGCCAAATATTATAGGCATGCCTTTAAAGACCAAGCAAAATAGAGAAGGTACTTGTCTGTCAGTCACAGCTGGGAACAGGTCATTGGCCAGAGTGGGCGTGGTCAAGCACGGGAAGATATGAGATGTTTAAATTCCTAAACAAAGGAAGTTGTGCTCTTGGCTCCTGCTCTCTTGGGACTCTTGTTGCAGGGGGCTGTGCTCTCTTAGCTCCCCTACACCTGCCCACATGGCCTATGGCCATGTGGATCCCCCACACAATGGACTGATGGACTGCAACTAGCCTGAGACTAACCGGACCCAGCTCCACCATGGACACTGGCTTTGCTTTTAGGTCTACTGAATCCCCAGCTGCACATCCTCAGGACTGGGTGAAGGGTAATGGGACTTTGAAAACCCAGAGATGAAATTCCACGCAAATAAAAATCACTCATCCTCCCGTGTAAGTCTCAGAAAATTATTTTTCTTGAGAGAGCGTAAGGACCCGGTGGGGAAGAGGATACCGCCCTTCCATCGATAATACCAGGACTCCAAGAGTGAGTGTTCTAAGTAGAACCTGCCAGTTTTTATGGTTTGGGCCAGGAGCTAGATGTGGCTTTACTTCTGCCTCCTCTAATGATCAGAGTCACAGAGCAGCGTGCCTCGCCGATGCAGGGCGTGGGCCATGGCTTGGTGAGGGTGTCTCTCAGAACTCCCTGCATCTGTAATCCTGCCATCCGTTTTGCTGCAGCCATGTGATACAACATTACCGCGTCACAGATAATGATGTGAATGAAGGGATTTGAAAGGCATGGAACAAAAAGTTGGACAGAAAACTTGATAGATGCCCTGACCCAAACATCAGAATGCCATCTCTGATTGCCTAGGAAACGGAGCTGTTTTCTTCTGTACATTTTTGTGTTTTCTAAGATCTTCACAGGCCATGTCCAGCCCACAGAGATGCTGTGTTTGGCCCCCACATTGATTTTTGGCCCCCCACCTTCATGTTCGTGTCATCTTTTTCCAGCTTCTACAAGGGATTCTGGCCATCCACAGCACCAGAGGGCCAGTGAGTTAACTTCAGGGGGTGTAGGCACCCCAGTTTGTGAGGGCCCCCAGATGGCCTTCCTCCCATGTCTGTGTGCCTGCCTGCCCCCTCTGGGCATTTGGGTCTGCTATTCCACAAACCATGTTTAGAACCGAAAGTCAATAGCAACAGCGTCCCAGGCAGAGCACCTGGGATGATGCACCTGAATCTATGGGAGGGGGCGGTGCCTTGGATGCGGGACACCCATGACTTCCGTACACCTGTGCAAACTGGGCCCGATCAGGCGTCCTGGCTCCCTCACGGCTCCAGAGTACCATCCCCATCTCCCCCTCTCTCCCCATGGCACAAGGTCAGACATAGTTGGTCTACGGGCCGCTGAGTGTTATCAGCAATGCAGCCAAGTCCGGAGAAAGGAGTGGGTGGGGAAGGCCGCACAGCCAAGGGAAGGACAGGAAACATGAGATCAAGAGCAGCAGAGGCATGAACCGCGGAGTCGGCGCCTTGGGTTTGGGAACAGGGAAAGAATGAAGTCAGTGGTAAAAGAAAAGAGCGTGAAATGGCCATTTCATGCCTCCTAGCAAACAAGATAGAGGGCAGTGAACCCTGGCCACCCTCGCTGCCCCCGCCCTTGCTCAGTCACTAGCAAAAGTGTGCCAGGAGCCAACAGCTGGAAGGAACCTGGAACCCAATGATCAGACGGTAGGCATGTGAGTACCGACTCAAGGATTTTCGCTGTGTGTGCGAAACACCTGGGCCATTATTCAGTTCATATTTTTTTCCTTACATTGATTTTCAATGGGATCCTTTTTTAACTCAAGCTTTTCCCCTGTATGATTACTTCTGAAAAATCATGGGGTTCATGGGTGATGTGTTCACACATTCACATGCGCGCGCGCGCACACACACACACACACACACACGCACACACCATTTTCAGGAATTTTGCAACCAAGTGGTTGTTAAGCACAGCCACTGTGAAAAAATTAAATTGTATAGACTTGCAATTAAATTAAAGACAAAGGTAATAACTATTCAGACCTCATTCCTTCCTACTTATTTTACTACATTTTCCTATTCTCTTAAGCTGGTTCTTACCCGCTGCACCTGTGATGGACACACAGTCAGTAATGTGCTACTGCCCCTCTCTTCCCAACTCTGCATCCGTGACACCTTGGCAGGCAGCTTGACGTCAACCGAGGTAGGAGTGTTTACACCATGGAAATTGGCCAAGGCTCCCTCCAGAGCAGGGCTTTTCTTTCCCTGGAGAGCTGATTGTTAAACATTTAGCAGCACACCGCATCTTTGTGTAATAATTACATTCACATTACACATGTAGTATAATGTATAATACAAATATATGTCCCCTAATGAACACTAAAGCAAGCTTAGTTGCAAATTCTATATATACATATCTATGTGTGTATATACGCATCTGTGTGTATGTGTGTGTGTGTGTGTGTGTGTGTGTGTGTGTGTGTATTTCTACATTCCCTAAAATGATCTTGAGTTCCATCAGTGAGCATGTGTAGTAGTTTAACACTGACTAGCCCGACAGTCGTTCGTCAGGGAAACTGAGGCACAGGGGTGAGTTTCCTGAGACCACACAGTGAGTTCAAGGCCATCTCCAGCTCTGTCCTCCACCCCATCTCTCTGAGTTTCCCTCTGCTCAATGCTGCCTCCCTCTGTGGATGGCACTCAGTCAAATTCAGGACACACATAGCCGAGAAACAGCTAGAACAATAGGGGAGGAAGGGGGCAGCTGGGGGGCTAAAAGGGTCATTAGCAATTCACACAATTAATTAGACAATGCTGGGGACACAGCCATCTGGATAACCCATTGATGAGGATGGCAGGGGGCCTATTCCCAGGGGCCCCTTGTGGGTTACCACAAACAAAGCTCAATGGTCCACCTCCCCCTAATATGCTCCCCAAACCCGCTTAAATATTTGATGCAAAATTAAAGCCCATTCCAACTTTTATGAGCAGCACAACAGTGTCTGCTGCTGCTGGGCGCCCCCGCCCCCCATCACCATCTCCCGAGGAGCCCCCACCCCCATCCTGGGCAGCCTGGTCCTCCATCAAGCCGAGTGCATTAGGACAATTAGCACCAGCCCACTGGCGCCAATTAGCAACCAATAGTGTCTATATTATGGAGAGGGGCGGCGGGCGCCTGTGTCTCCAGCCGGCCTTCACACTCAATTACATTAAGTAGAGGCTCTGAGCTGCGGTCGGTGGGCTGGACGGTTGCTGGAGTAACCGTGTCTTTTCTGTGCTGCAGGTGATCTTCACCCCAGCCCCCTGATCCGGGCCTGACTCCTTTCCTTGTCCACTTGCATCAATACACATTCCTTCAAAAGGCAGGAGGGGGAGGCTTGGGGGCAGGCGGCAGTGTCCAGAGAAGCAGGAAGAAAGGCATGGAGCTAAATCATAATATGAACCCTTCCTTCCTTCCTTCCTTCCTTCCTTCCTTCCTTCCTTCCTTCCTTCCTTCCTTCCTTCCTTCCTTCCTTCCTTCCTTCCTTCCTTCCTTCCTTCCTTCCTTCCTTCCTTCCTTCCTTCCTTCCTTCCTTCCTTCCTTCCTTCCTTCCTTCCTTCCTTCCTTCCTTCCTTCCTTCCTTCCTTCCTTCCTTCCTTCCTTCCTTCCTTCCTTCCTTCCTTCCTTCCTTCCTTCCTCCCTCCCTCCCTCCCTCCCTCCCTCCCTCCCTTC
>NW_005370740.1:2611631-2620000 GCF_000412655.1 Myotis brandtii
TAGCCCTTACCCTGGGGCAAGATGGAGGGCGTAGCCCTCGCCCTTTCAAAAGCACTCTGGGCCAGACCCCGAGGACCTATTGGGCCAAGAAATATTAAAAATTACATTTTGTCACTAATAATTGACCTGACATCTCAAGAAAACTGCAAAGTTAGAGAACTGGAAGGTTAGAAGTGCAGAAGAGCTGTTAAAAGAGGCTCAGAAGGTCTATGTACAGAAAGATAAGAAAGGCAGAAACAGAAACCTAACATAATGTTCACAACTATATAACATGTGGCCCAGGGAAGGGCTGGCCCAGAGGGCCAGGCACAGAAGCCACAACAGTATCACCCAAACCTTAGCATGCTATCTCTAAGGAAAAATGTGGCAGTTTTGAATCTAAGCAGCTAGAGGTCTGGGAACAGGCTGTGGGGCCTGCTCCCTTCTCCCCCAGCCCTTTTCTCCAGCCTCATGGGCCTACACATAATTTTCCAAAGTCTTTGATAACTTGAAGGCTTTGGAGCATTGCTGGGTTAAATGATAAACATCTAAATATTTTGAAATAACAGGATACTGAAACATTAATTAATTTTAGTTTGCCTCTTAGGGAAAATATAGAGGATGAATTTGAATCTATTAATGAATAAGTCATACTTTATTTGAAATATCTCTTAAAATGTGAATATATTTCTAATATGAGGAATTTAATTACTTACATGCCACCTAAAAATTAAGGTTTCTAAGGGTTAAGAATTCTAAAATTATGAAAAGAAATTATGGTTTTGGTATAAGAGAAAGCATGAGGCATGAAAATGCATTTTAAAGAAGAAAGAAAGTGATTTCTAAATCTGGTTATTTCTGAAAATTATAAGGTTTCTAAAGAAAAATTTGTTAAAGTTATAGAATGTTTGTAAAGAAAAATGTTGAAAAAATTTGAATAAATGAGGCCAGTAAGCCAGGATAAGTAGAATAGGGAAATTAAGATAGTTAAACAGCAATTTGGAGCCATCTAGTAAGTCCTTACCTTCCCTAAACCAAGGACACTTAAGAGTAAATGATTTGCATTTTGCCTCCCTAAACAGAGAGTAAGTAGCTTATATCAATGTACTTAGGGAGACTGATAGCAGAAATCCAATTAGTGTCATTTGCTGACCGCACCCAAGGACAAATGAAGTTAGAAAATAAACCGTATTTTGGTTAGTCCTTTTCTGAAGCAAAAGTTCTATAAATCATTATGTTATATTAATCAGGTATTAAAAAAACTTAGTTATGGGAACTGAAGTTTTACTAGCTTGTTTTTGTTTAATACCCTCTTGTCACTTTGAATGCTATATAATCTTTTGGTAAGATGAGTTTGGAAACCTTCCTAGGGTTTAAATTTTAATAAAAAAATTGACCTAGAGTTGGCTGTAGGTGATTCCAATAGGCCCTGGAATGCCTCAAGATCTTCGTACAATGGGAACTAGGGACCAAATATCTTAAGAACTATGTACTGGGTATCTCATCTACTTTAATCTCTCTCAGGCTAGAAGGCCTTCTGACCCAAGGCCCTCTTGAGTTTCCGGTTCATTGCCATGGACTGAAAGACTATGTTTGTTCTAATCCAGACTTGGAAGGGAAGCAAGTTGGAACCCTCCTGGGAAGGACCTTACATGTCTTGCTTACCACAGAGACTGCTGTTCAGACTGCAGAGCGAGGTTGGACCCATCACTCACGGGTTAAGGGTGGACACACCTCAACTTGAACAGCCATACCAGGACATATCGCTTTGAAACTGTGAGCTGTCTTAATAACCATCATGTATTGGGCTCTATTTGCTTTAGGGAGCTGGAAAATTGCAGGGGCTTACAATGTGTGCTGGAGAAATGTGTACAATCCAGATCATGCTTACCCAGTTAAGTTATTGGTTATAGATAACTTAAATGACTTGGATATTTTAGCCTTTAGGTCAAAAGATTGGCTAGGACTAGATTTAGGAGTAGATGTCACAGGACGAGATCCCCTAGGCCACTGCCACCACCATGCAAATAGAAGTAGGATATAAGGGAACACATGCCTAGGTGGAATGGATTAAATATTCTGTACACACCCTAAAAAAAAAGCGACTGTTACTCTTGCGCGACAGGAAGGCTAGAAGCCCAAGTGGTCCCATTTCCACTCGGATGGACCTCAGATAGTAACAGGATGGAATATGTGCTTGCCTTATACCAGGAGGAAACCGCCTGGGGAAACGCTTCCTGTAAGACCCTCCCTGTTTCCATCCAACAGAGGTAAAAAGCAAGGACCCCTGAAAACGATCAGGCCCCATCCTCTGATGTAAACTACTAGTATACCTAATGCCTCTCAAGGGGGGGAACAGTACTCGGAGTTTATGAGAAATTTTTCTGGATACGTAAATGGCCAAGTATCCTCAGAAGCCAATCATGCTGCACTGCCGATACCCCATGCTGATGTCTGGTGGTGTCATGGGAGACCCTGACTTGGGCCTTACCCAGCAAATGGAGTGGAACTTTCACTCTGATACAACTGGCTATCCCTTTCACTTTGGCATATCATAAACCTTTTTCAACGGACAGACAGACTAGGAAGAGGAGAGAGAGTCTAGGGGACTCCTTTGATCCCCATATACACACAGATCCCATTGGGGTTCCAGAAGGGGTGCCAAAGGAGTTTAAGGCTAGAAATCAGATTGCCACTGGGTTTGAGTCTGTCCTGTGTTGGTGGCCCACTGTAAACAAGAATGTGGTTGGATTAATTACTAGTATATTTACTTTAACCAGCAAAGGCTTGTTAACTACACTTGAGATGCAGTTAAAGGGATAGCTGAACAGCTAGATGCCAGCAGCAGGATGATCTTGAAGAACAGGTTGGCCTTGAATATGATTCTGGCAGAAAAAGGAGGAATATGTGTAATGTTGGGGGTCAGTGCTGCACATTCATCCCTGACAACACAGCCAGATGGACCATCACAGAGGCCCTAAGGCAATGGGAGTTTTAGCTAATGCGTTAGCTAGAACCCTGGGATTGAGGATCCTTTCTCTGATTCACTAGAGCAGTGGTTTGAAAAGTGGAAGGGAGCAATGGTGTCCATATTCACCCCTTTGATTAGAAGTTACAATGATGGGATGTTACATCATCCCATGTATGGGGGACCTTATCCAAAGGTTAATTGAAACCACATTGACCAAACAGCAAAATAATCTCATCCTAGACACTGCAGAGGAGGAAAGTCAATAAACGTTAGTCAAGTTTGAAGAAAAGTGTTTAAATAAAGAAAAGGGGGGAATTGTGAGAATAAGCAAGTCTTTTCTTTTCAAAGAACAGTTTAGACAGCCGCCATTTTGGACTGCATGACTTGGCAGCCACCATGTTGACCACATGGCTTGCAGCTCCCCTGGGGGCCACCATCTTGAAACGGCAAAGGCCAACCCCTCCCTTTGAATTAGCCAATTGCAAAAGACTGTGCACCTGAGTTCCAATCAAGAGTGAGGGACAGGTCACGTGCATCAAGATTATTAAGCCAAGCAGACCACCTGCTCAGTGTGTGCGTGTGCTTCCAAACCATGTGCGTGCGCACCCTTCTACATAGAAGTAAAGATATTTGCCTTGCTGCCTAGCTCCCGAGTATGTTTTGTGTTCTACCAGGACCCCACAATTTGGGGGCTCACCTTATTTCTTATAGACCCCTGAAGGGAGAGCGCCATCATAACCTGCTTTTAATTAAAAGTTTTAACCATCTTGGTTACTTTAGGTCTCTGAGTTTGTAAGGTCACCATGCAGGCCTCCCCTGAACTTGTCAGGTTTAGGGCATTCAATGTGACATTATTTATATCTAGAGGCCCTGTGCAGGAAATTCATGCATGGGTAGGGTCCTTAGGCCTAGCTGGCAATCAGGGCCAATTGGGGCCTTCCAGCTGCCGGCTGGGGCCTTCCTTCCCTGGATGCTGGCCGGGGCCTCCTTTCATTCGGCTCTGCCCCCTGGTGGTCAGCACACATCATAGTGAGTGATAGAACTCCTGGTCTCCCGGTCGAACTCCCGAGGGGACACTTTGCATATTAGCCTTTTATATATATACTAAAGGCTCAGTGCAGAAAATTGGTGCATGGGTGGGGTCCCTAGGCCTGGTGGTGATCAGGGCCAATCAGGGCCAGGCTGATCGGGGCCCAAAGGCCCCAGCGGTGTTGGGAGAGGAGGTGATGGTTGCCAGGCCAGGTGCAGAAGGAACAGATGCCAGACACCGACGCTGCTCTCGGTGCCCCACCACCCTGCAGTTCCCCACCTCCCTCTTCCCTCTGTGCCACACTGCCACCATGGGCCTGCTGGTCAGGGGAGGGACTGGGGGAGGGGCCAGGGGATGTTTCGATCCCCAGTTTGGAACGTGCAGGAGGCAGCCAATCAATGATCCTCTATCATCATTGATGTTTCTATCTCTATTTCCCTCTCTGAAATTAATCAAATATATATTTTTAAAATGCAAGGTTTTTGGAGGAAGAAAGGTTGGGCAAGGGAGCTATTGACAGGGGGCATT
Source organism: Myotis brandtii (assembly GCF_000412655.1). Lineage (NCBI taxonomy): Eukaryota > Metazoa > Chordata > Mammalia > Chiroptera > Vespertilionidae > Myotis > Myotis brandtii. The sequence goes on from NW_005370740.1 coordinate 2,616,140, forward strand.
TGAGATCTTGCTCACATTTCAAATAGGATAACATAAGGTGGTCCTCAGGGGGTGACAGGTGAGGAGTGGCAGTGGGTGGAGCAGGTTTCTGCAGGCTGAGGAACGGGCTGTAATGACTGGGAATATCTGTGACAGTGACACTGAGCGTGTGATGAGCCATTGCTGGGATCATTCATCCTCAAGAGGTTTTGATTCCAGATGGGAGGAGAAACACAGAGATCAGTGGGCCTTTCTTAGCCTAGAAGGTGAGGAAAGCAGCAGGAGTGGGATGCCCTACTTTCCTACAAATGTAAACACACAATATAACTGCATATGGATGTCAGTCAGTGGCCAAATCAATGCCCAGCCAGCCCTGGTGGCTGTGTCCTGCCACTTTCTAGCTGTGTTGTGGTGCTACTTGGCCACAGAGGCCCAAGTTACATCCCCAAGCACATGTAGTATATGAAGGGGTGGGCAGGAAACCAGAAGCTGGAAATCGGAGCTGAGGTGGACCAGCAGCAATGTGTCTGCCATGGAGCCGGTTGGGGAGCAGCTGTCAGTGCAACTGGCTTTGGAGTCAGAGTAGTTGTGCTTCTTGAATTTCACTGGTGAGTCCCTGTGAGCCCGCAGCATGCCAGCCAGGCTGGGCAGGACCTAGGGATGCCTTTCCCTCCTGGAACCATTCTTCCCAAGGTGGCGGCGTTGGTCACCTTTTTTACTTTTTTATATTGGAAAGCAATCTCTGGGATTGTGGTTCCTGGGATCCCTGGGCCATAGTGTGCACCTCCAGGTGGTTTGAAAAGTGGAAGGGAGCAATGGTGTCCATATTCACCCCTTTGATTAGAAGTTACAATGATGGGATGTTACATCATCCCATGTATGGGGGACCTTATCCAAAGGTTAATTGAAACCACATTGACCAAACAACTGTGCCTCCCCTCCCCCTCCTCCTGTGTTGAGGGTCTGGCCCCTGGTGGTCAGTGCTCATCACAGTGACTGGTCGACTGGTCGTTCTGGTCATTCCGCCATAATGGTCACTGGGCTTTTATTATATAGGATATAGATATCCAAAATATGGAAGCAACCTGAGTGTTGCTCAATGCGTGAATTTTCAGATTTACTGATGAAGTAGAAATTATTGCTTCTTTTTAAGTATGATTTCAGCATACAGTGGGGCCTTGACTTATGAGTTTAATTCATTCCATGATGGAGCTCGTAACTCAAATTACTCGTATGTCAAATCAAGAAGTGAACGAATGAGACACGTGATGCTGGGCTGATGTTGTGGCATTCACTGTGACGTTCGCTGCGCCAACTAGCAGTGGGGTATCTGAAGCTGGCTCGTAACCCAAATTTTAGCTCACAACTCAAAGCAAAAAATCGGCCGAGAGATGGCTCATATCTCGAAAAACTCGTTAGTCGGGACACTCATAAGTCAAGGCCCCACTGTATTCCTTTCAGTCACATTTAACAAATTATATAAGAACTTTTGTTGATTTCTAGAAGTAATAAATACATTAATGCAACACAAAGGCTTTGGGAAAGGATGCAGGAGAAACAGACTATGCTCTAACTGTGAGAGGAGAAAAGGGAGCCAAAGAGAGAAAGAGGAACAAAGAGAAAAAGAGAGAAACAAAGAAGAGACAGAACCAAGATACAGGGAAAAGAGGAACAGTGAGACAAGCAGCTTTTACTCTGGCTCATCATTCTACAACTTTCCTGAGTTGCCTTCGCAGTTGTACTCTGTACTGCAATCCACTTATCACTTAAAACAGCGGTTCTCAACCTGTGGGTCGAGACCCCTTTGGTGGTCGAATGACCCTTTCACAGGGATCGCCTAAGACCATCCTGCATATCAGATATTTACATTACAATTCATAACAGTAGCAGCATTACAGTTATGAAGTAGCAATGAAAATAATTTTATGGTTGGGTCACAACATGAGGAACTGTATTTAAAGGGCCAGAAGGTTGAGAACCACTGACTTAAAAAGTTCAGAGAAAAGACCTCCAGAGGTCATTTAGGTTCTCTTCACACAAAACTGCTCCATATTGAGCCCAGAAAACTGAAGAAAATATATTCCACAAGCTCCCTTAGTGACCTTTTGGCAGTTCATAGTGCATTTAAGTTGAAAACACATTATTGTGTCACCTTTGATCACACCATCGTATGTTTAGAAGTAAACGCTATGAAGATAAGGAAGAAACTTCCCCTGGTTCTTATTGGATTAGATAATCCAGTCTTACCTGTTTTCCTCCCCTCTACAAATTTACTTGAAAGCAGTATTAGTTTCTGTCTAATATTTTGTGTGTCCATTGGAGTGCAAAACTGAACAACTGCAAAATCCTGTCCAAGTGGCCACCAGATCCTAGAGCTGTGCAAATCCCTTGAAAGAGTTCCCCATGAGATTACTGTGTACAGACACCAGATGCTACCTTGAATACCAACTTGCAAAGAAGGGAAAATTCATAGAGACTTTTTAAGAAATGATGAATCAAAAAGAGAAAAAGGCTTCAAAAAGGGTGCAAACCCAATAAAAAAGTTGACAGCTCCTAAAACAGTTCCAGGAATCAGTCATCTCTCAAAAGAAAAAGCAATTTTTGAGTTTATTTGAGCCAAACTGACAACAATTGCTAGGAAGCAAAATCTCAAGGTATTGAAAAATGCTCCAGAGAGTGGCAGTTTTGAACTAAACAGACTCCTAGTCTCCCAGTTTAATGATTCCTACTGCTTGGTTAAAACCATCAGAAGCAATTTGTCATGTAGCCGGTACTCATGTCACATCATGGTTTAACAGGCTCAGCCCCACTGCCCAACAAGATCTTTGAAGAACTGCAATAATTATTATTTTCTATAAATACAGTTTCTATGCAAAGAAAACTGAAAATATGCACATATGTTTGTATGTGTGTATATATGCATAGGGTGGGGCAAAAATAGTTTTACAGCCCTATGGAAAATAATACAATCTACACTAATAAAAGAGAAACATGCAAATTGGTGTCACTCCACTGCACCTACCAGCCAATCAGGGCCAGTATGCAAATTAACCCAACAAAGATGGCGGCAGCCACGAAGCTGGAGGCTTGGGTTGCCCCCGGCGATGAAGGAAGCCAAGGTACCCGCCCGCCCTGGCTGCCACCCAAGGAGTGGCTTGGGGGCCTGGGCTGCCGGTGACCCAGGCTTCCAGCCCACCCTGGCCACTGCTCAAGGTAGAGAACAACACGCAGGCATGGCCAGGAGCCTGAGAGATCAACACAGAGGGGTGCCTGCTCCAAGCCTCCCCAGTGTGGCTCGGGGGCAGGCGCCCAGTGGACACACACACACACACACACACACACGCACACACACACACACACGGGGCGCCTGCTCTGAACCTCTGCTGCCAGACTGGACATCCACTGAGGGCTCCTGGACTGTGAGAGGGGGCAGGCTGGGCTGAGGGACCCCCACCCTCCAGTGTATGAATTTCATGAGCCGGGCCTCTAGTCTATCCTATCTAATAAAAGAGAAATATGGTAATTAGCGTACGACCGCTACCCTCCCCATTGGCTAATCAGGGCGATATGCAAATTAACTGCCAGCCAAGATGGCGGCCCGCAGCCAGGCAGCTGGAAGCGAACATGAGGCTTGCTTGCTTCAGTGAAGGAGGACTCCAACGTTCCCTGCCTGCCTTGCCGGCCTCTGAGCTGGCAGTTTGAGACATTGTAACAAATATAGAAGCTAAACAAAAACCCAGAAACCAGCTTTCAGCCAGCCGGGATCTCAGAGGTGGAGATGATACAGTGTTTCGATTATAGAACCCAAACAAACCAGATACCTGCTTTCAGCAGCAGAGGCCTTGGCCCAGAATAAAAAAAAAAAGAAAAAAAGGAGCGGTT
>NW_005370740.1:2620323-2620655 GCF_000412655.1 Myotis brandtii
GCTCTGTGTGTGACAGGGTGCGGTGCCCCAACACCCCCCCCCACAGGCCCTGCTCTGTGTGTGACAGGGGAGAGCTCCCCAACCCCCTGGTGGGCCCTGCTCTGAGAGTGACAGGGGGCAACGCCCCAACCCCCTGAGTGCCTGATGGGGGGAGCGCCCCAACCCCCTGATTGCCCTGTGGCTTTGTGTGTGACAGGGTGCAGCGCCCCAACCCCCGATCCGCCCTGCTCTGTGTGTGACAGGGGGCAGTGCCTCAACTCCCCTATCAGCCCTACTCTGTGCATGACAGGGGGGGAGCTCCCCAACCCCCTGATCGGCCCTGCTCTGTGTGT
>NW_005370740.1:2621061-2624017 GCF_000412655.1 Myotis brandtii
TGGCGCCGCAACCTCCCCATCGACCCTGCCTTGAGTGTGACAGGGGGCGGTGCCCCAACCCCCCAATCAGCCCTACCCAGAGCGTGACTGAGGGTGGCATCACAACCTCCCAATCTGCCCTGCTCTGTGCATGACAGGGGGCGGCGCTCCAACTCCCCAATCGGCCCTGCTCTGAGCCTGACCAGGGGCTGCACCTAGGGATTGGGCCTGCCCTCTGCCATCCGGGAGCGGGCCTAAGCCAGCAGGTCGTTATCTCCCGAGGGGTCCCAGACTGTGAGAGGGCACAAGTGGGGCTGAGGGACACTCCCCCCCCGCCACCGAGTGCACAAATTTTTGTGCACCAGGCCTCTAGTCTATATATATAATGAGCCAGGGGCCATCGCAACCGAATGGATGACTGAACAGGCTGACTGGGGTGACAAGGCCGGCAGGGGGGGCAGTGAGGGACGACCAAATGACTGAGCAGCAGGCTGCGTGGGGTGACCAGGCCCTCCGACATTCCCTGAAAGTCCCGGATTGTGAGAGGGTGGTTCTTGGGTGATGAACCCTGGAATCAGCTCCCTCCTCTCTGGTTCCAGGTGCATCACCTGAGAAGCGCAGCTGCCAAGTCACCATGTGGTCAGTGCGCGTCATAGCTACTAGCTACCAGTCAGAGCATCTTCCCCCTGATGATCATTGTGTGTCATAGCTACTGGTTGGACGGTCAAATGGTCGGATGGCCACTTAGGCTTTTATATATATATGCAAAAAGCATAGGGGTGAATATATTCTTTTGAATTAGTGTTTTGAGTTTCTTTGGATAAATTCCCAGAACTGGAATTACTAGATCATAAGGCAGTTCTATTTTTAATTTTTTTGAGGTAACTCCATAATAATGTCCACAGTGGCTGCATCAATCTGCATTACCAACAACAGTGCACAGGATTCCCTTTACTTCCACATGCTCACCAACATTTGTTGTTTGTTGATGTCTTGATGATAGACATTCTGACAGGCTTGGGGTCATATCTCTTTGTGGTTTTAATTTATGTTTCTTTGATGACTAGTGACATTAAGAATCTTTTCTATTGGCCATCTGTATGTCCTCTTTGGAGAACTGTCTATTCAGGACACATTTTTAATTGGATTATTTATTTATTTGGTGTTGAGTTTTATAAATTCTTTATGAATTTTGGATTTTAACCCCTTAACAGATATATCTTTGGTGAATATGTTCTCCCATTCAGTGGGTTGTCTTTTCATTTTGTTGATGGTTTACTTTGCTGAGAAAAACTTTCTAGTTTGATGTAGTCCCATTTGTTTATTTTTGTTTGTTTGTTTCCCTTTCTTGAGGAGATATATCAGAAAAAAATATTGCTATAAGAAATGTCTGAGATTTTACTGCCTATGTTTCCTTCTAGGATTTTTAAAGCTTTGACTGTTAACATTTAAGTATTTAATCCACTTTGAGTTTATTTTCCTGTGCAGTGTAAGACGGTGGTCTAGTTTCATTTTTTGCACATATTGTCCAATTTCCCCAACACCATTTGTTAAATAGACTATTTTTAGTCCATTGTATGTTTTTGCCTCCTTAGTCAAATATTAATCGACTATAAAGGTGTGTATTTATTTCTGGGCTCTCTATTCTATTCCATTTATCTATGTCTGTTTTTATGCCAGTACCATGCTTTTGATTACTACTGCCTTGTAGTATAGTTTGATATCAGGTAGAGTGATTCCTCCAACTTTATTCTTCTTTATCAAGATTGCTGTTGCTATTCAGGGTCTTTGTGGACCTATATAAATTTTTTTAATATTTCTTCTAGTTCTGTGAAATACATCATTGGTATCTTGATAGGAATTACATTAAATCTGTAGATTACTTTGGGTAGTATAAACATTTTAATGATGTTATTTTTTCCTATCCATGAACACAGTATATTCTTCCACTTATTTATGTCTTCTTCAAATTCTTTCTTCAGTGTCTTATAATCTTCTAAGTACAGGTCTTTTAGATCTTTGGTTAAATTTATACCTAGGTATTTTATTCATTTTGAAGCAATTGGGAATGGGAATTTTTGTTTCCCTTTCTGGTAATTCATTATCCTATCTAATAATAGACAAACATGGTAATTGACTGTACCTTCGCTATGCCTCCCATTGGCTAATCAGCATGATATGCAAATTAACCACCAACAAAGATGGTGGCTAATTTGCATACTGCAGGCAGGGTGGGATAGAGTGAGCCGCCAGCCCGAGCCACCATCCAGGCCCCCGTGTACGACCCCAGAAGCCTCCTGCCTGCCACCTGTGATCGGATCCGATCCTGGGCCGCAGGCCAGCCCCAGAAGCCCCAGAAGCCCCAGAAGCCACCTGCCGCCCGTGATCTGATCCAATCCCGGGCTGCAGGCTGGCCCCAGAAGCCCCAGAAGCCACCTGATATGGCAGTAACTCTATCAGTAAGCACTCTAAAGTCAGTGGCATACATGCACCAATTAAAAGACAGATTATGAAGGTGAATCAAAAACAAAACCCACTTTAAATATAAAGACACATATAGATTAAAAGTAAATGAATTAAGCTGCAGCCTGTTTTGCTCAGTGGATAGAGCATTAGCCCGTGGACTGAAGGGTCCCAGGTTTGATTCCAGTCAAGGGCATGTACCTCAGTTGCTGGCTTGATCCCCAGTCCCTATCAGAGCATGTGCAGGAGGCAACCAATCAATGTGTCTCTCCCTTTCCCTTCACTCTCTCTAAAATTCAATGGAAAAATATCCTTGGGTGAAGATTAACAAAAACAAAGTAAATGGATTAAGTAACATTAAAGAGATTATAAGAAAAATATATTCCAAATTTTGTTAGTTGTATAATGGTTATGTTTAAATTATTAACACCTAAGAAATTGGGTGAAGGGTACATATAATATGCTGTAGTATTTTATAGTTTTTTTTACATGTATGAGATTATTTCAAATTAAA
>NW_005370740.1:2626293-2638265 GCF_000412655.1 Myotis brandtii
GGTGAGGGGGCCCCCCCCCCCCGAGTGCACAAATTTTTGTGCACCAGGTCTCTAGTTGGTATATAAAACTACAACTGATTTCTAGATATTTATTTTCTATTCTTCTACTTTACTGAATTAATTTATCAGTTCTAGGAGTTTTTTGGTGGAATCTTTAGGCTTCTCTATATACAGAATAATGTCATCTGCAAATAATAACAGTTTTACTTCTTCCTTTCTAATTTGGATGCTGTGGCTAAGACTTCCAGTACTGTGTTGAGTAAGGGTGGTGAAAGTGGACATTCCTGTCTTGTTCCCGATCTTCAGGGGAATACTTGTAGTTTTTTGCCCATTGAATATGATGTTAGCTGTGGGTTTATCATATATGGCCTTCATTATATTGAGTATGTTCCCTCTATTCCCACTTTGCTGAGAGTTTTTATCATAAATAGATGCTGGATTTTATCAAATACTTTTTCTGCATCTATTGATATAATCATGTGATTTTTATCTTTCATTTTGTTTATGTGGTGTATCACTATTTTTTTTTTTGGTGTATCACTTTTATTATTTTGTGGCTATTGTATCAACCTTGCATCTCTGGAATTAATTGATCAAGTAGCATAACATGTTTCAAATCATAGAATTAATACAGGCATATGTGTTAGATGCAAAACTGCCTCAGAAATATTCCTCCTTAAGTGAAACATTTGCTATCAAAACAGCTCATGAATATAGGAGCTAAATTTTATGAACATGGTTTTTATCAAAACTTTTCCACTATAAAATGCTGACTAGGTTACAAAAGTTAACAAAATTGTTGGGTTGTTTGTACACAGTTAGGCTCTATGTTATTTTAAATATCTCAAAAACTGACCTCTCGTTTGCCAACAATCCTAAATCTGCCATTATTATTTTGCCTTCTTTTATGCTTATTACTATTATTTCTTTCTAATTATAATCAACTGCATATACTGCGAATGTGCCAAAGGAGTTTGTAAGATCTAAGCACATACACATTCATTGGGAAGAAATAACTAAATTTAGGAGTGATTTCAGATTTATAAGAATTTTATACAAAACATTTATGATTTTAATATGTTAAAATGTACAATAAACTTTATAATTAAAACCAGAATCACCTAAGAAGCAAGTTTTTCTTAACTAACAAAACATAAAGTTGGGTTCTTGTTTAATTAGCATTTTTATATCTCATTATAAAATGAGAGTGCTTAATTAAATTACCTCTAAATTTTCCCTTTTTATGAAACTTTTAAAATTCATATTCTATTAGAGCCAGCTCAGAAAATGACCTTTCCAAGCTCCATTAATAACCAGAAAATAAAAATAGGAGTTTAACTTATGGAGAGTCATAAGAAGCACATATTAAAAATATATATTATTAATATTTCTTTTACAAAAAACTTGGAAAAATTGGTAGTTATCACAAATGAACCCATTTTTATAGTTATTTTTAGAGAGTGGAACTTCTAAGAAGTGAATGTGTTTTACTAGAGACAATTGTAATTTTATTTGTATGCTAATACCTCCTTCTCACAAGAAGCTTGAGACTCTGACATGTGCTCAGGAGAAAATAGCATTTCTATGGAATAGAAAAGCTTCATGCTAAGTAATCAGGTATACAATTTTCAGAGCTTCCAAGGTACCTTGGTTGGGCTGTTCTAAGAGATGTTTCATGATGGCATACTGCTCATATGGTAAATTTATTGCAAGTCTCTTGCTCAAGAATATAAGATTTTTATATATTTTTTCTTTGTTTACACATGATATAATGTTATTAATGGTGTTTTTCTCTGAAATTTAATATAAATAATTAAAAAGCACACACTACACATATTTTCACAATAGACTTCAAAATCACCATATTTCTCCACTGTCCTCAGGAGGTTCTGGGTGAAAACAGTAGTATATCCATGTTGGCTGTTTTAAAATCCTGATATATTTTCCAAATTCCCACTTGTTACTCTATGGTCCATAGCAACAAAGTAGGAAAATTAGTGGGTGAGTCATTTCTACCAAAACTTTACACAGTGATTATAGCTAAGTTGCCTACACATTGCTTTGGATTCTTCTTTTTTTTCTTTTCTTTTTTTTGTGTGCAAAGAGTCAATATTTTTTCCATTTACTTTTTAGAGAGTGGAAGGGAGGGGGAGGGGGAAAGAAAAAGAGAGGAAAGAGAGAAAAAGAGATAAATATCAATGTGATAAAGACACATCAATTGATTGCCTCCCACATTTACCCCCACCAGGGTGGGGATTGGACCTGCAACCCAGGTACATGCCTTAGACCAGGAATTGAACCCACGACCCTCTGATGTGCAGGTAATGCTCAAACCACTGAGCCACGCAGGCCAAGGTGGAGTCTTCTTTATCAAGACTCGAACAAAATTAATAGCGAAGTTACATCACAAAAGATTGTTGAGTGGGAAGCTCTAGGAATTATTCCTTCCACAAAAAGAAACTACAAAGATGGGAAGAACTGTCTGAAGCAACTATTGTGGCACTCTGGAGTCTAAATAAACCTTTATAATATCCAGGGGAGTGCTTGATGAAGAAAGAGGCTGTTACATTTCATTGAAATTTTGTGTTTCACTCAGTGACTGCCATACCCCATTCCCAGTCCATGTGGCAGGCAGCCATGGGGAGGGCACCCACAATCCTGGTGTGGCTAGCTGGTGCGAATTAGAGCTATTGGGGTGTTGTCTTCCCAAAATAGGAACTGCCCATTTTAATAATTGATTTTGATAGCTGAGGGGCCAGCATAGAGGCTGACCATTATATCAACCCCCACTGATTGGAGAGGTTTTTCAACCACATTGATTAGAGAAAATTTAGAGACATATATACAAGTTTTACTTTTTCTTATTTGACCCAGGCATTCAAGGAAATCTCTGTGAGGTCACTGGCTGACTGCAGAGATAACATTCCAGTGACTACGTATGACAAGTCTTTGCAAAAATAGCTTGGAAAAGTCATAAACAAAGGGACAGCTGCAGCTTTTATCGATTAACAACAGCAACCCCTGAGAGGGAGTAGAATCTTATTTCTAGAGTTACCACATTACAACATTCAAAACATCTAGTTCTAAACAAAAATTTTCAAAGCATACAAAGAAGCAAGAAAGTATGGCCCATTCACAGGAACAAGAGAAATTAACAAAACCTATCCCAAACATCAGACTTATGAGACAAAGACATTAAATGAAGTGTCTTAAATGTACTCAAAGAACTGAAAGAAATCATAGACAAAGAACTACAGTAAATCAGGAGAACAATGTATGAATAAGTTGGTAATATCAATAAGAAGGTATAAATTATAAAAGAGAATGAAATAAAAATTCTGGAACTAATATAAAAATTATTAGAGATATTTAACAACAGATTCAAACATGCAGAAGAAAAAAAATCCGTGAATTTATAGATAATTCAATTGAAATTATCCAGTCTAAAGAAAAGAAAAAATGAACAAAGCCTTAGGGTCCTATGGTGGCATGCTATTAAGTATACCAACATATGCATAATGGGGGTCACCGAATGAGAAGAGAGACTTTCTGTGAAAAAAAAAATATATATATATTTGAAAAATAGTAGCCAAAAACCTCCCAAATTTATCTGAGGAATGCAAGGGCAGTTCAACATGAGAAAATCAATGTAATATACCTCACTAATAGATACAGAAAAAGCACTTAACAATATTCAACAACCTTTCATGACAAAAACACTCAACAAGCTAGGAATAGAAAAAATTCATCAACATGATAAAGGCCATTTAGGAAAAAGCATCAGCGAACATCATATTCAATAGCAAGAGACTTAAAATATCCTTCCTAAATCAGGAACAAGACTTGGATGCCTGATTTCACCATTGTTATGTATGATTATACTGAAAGGAAGTCTTAGCTAGAGAAATTAGGCAAGAAAGAAAAACCCACATCCAAATTGGAAAGAATAAGGTAAAGCTATTCACAGATAACCAGTACTGTATACAGGAACTTAAAAAAAAATCCACACACAAAAAAATCACTAAATGTAATAAATAAATTCAGCAAAGTTGCAGGGTATAAGATAAACACACACATTATGTTTCCATACACTAAAATAAACAATTCAAAAAGAAAATTAATAAAACAATTCCATTTACTAAGATATAAAGAGTAAAATATTAGGAATAAATTTAAGCAAAGAGATGAAAAACTTGTTCACTAAAAACTACAACAGATTGATGAAAGGAATTAAAGAAGACTTAAGCAAATGGAGAGACTTCCCATGTTCATGGACTGAAAGCCGTAACATTGCTAATATGGCAACAGTTATTGCTAAAATGATGATACTCTCCAAAATAACCTACAGATTTAATGCTCTCTCTACCAAAATCCTGATGGCCTTCTTTGTAGACATGGAAAACCTGATTCTCAACTTCATGTAGAATTACATAAGTTCCCAAGTAGCCTACACAATATGTTAAAGTAAAATAAATTAGGTTAAGTCATACTTCCCAATTTCAAAACTTATTATAAAGCTACAATGGTCAGGACAGTGTGGTATTGGCATAAGGATAGACACAAAAATGACTAGATCTAAGAGTACAGAAATAAACTCAAACACCTATGGCCAACTGATTTTCAATAATAGTGCCTAGACCATTTAATGGGTAAAGAATTGTCCCCTCAATAAATGGTGCTGGGACAGTTGAATGATCACATGCAAAAGGGTGAAGTTAGACTTCCATATACACAAAAGAGTTGTAAAGGTGTGAAAAAGAAACAAATCAAGACTTTTCAGCTCTTTTCCTAAATTCTATTTTCCAATTATATAGTCACTAGAGGCCCAGTGCACAAAATTCTTGCACGGAGGGTGGGGGGTGTCCCTCAGCCCGGCCTGCACCCTCTCCAATCTGGGACCCCTTGGGGGATGTTAGATATCCTTCTCACAATCTGGGACCGCTGGCTCCTAACTGCTAACCTACCTGCCTGCCTGATTGCCCCTAACCCCTCTGCCTGCCTGCCTGATTGCCCCTAATTGCCTCTGCCTGCTGGCCTGATTGCCCCTAACTTGCCCCTCTGCCAACCTGATCGCTCCTACCTTGCCCCCTTGCCAGCCTGATTGCCCCTACCTTACCCCCCTGCCGGCCTGATTGCCCCTAACTTGCTCCCCTGCTGGCCTGATCACCCCTAACTGCCTCTGCCTCGTCCCCCAGCCTAAGCCGCAGTCTGACCTCCCTCTGTGGGAGGCGACCTGGTGGATTAGGGGAAGGCTCCATTCCCATTACCCTGCTGCTGCTGCCACTGCGGGCCTGAGCCTGGGCCCTTCGCAGCCGCACCTCAGCCCTTCACAGCCATCCTCGGCTGCCTGAGCCTGGGTTCTTTGCAGCCATGCCTCGGTCTTTAGCAGCCACCCGTGGCTGTCTGAGCCTGGGCCCTGTGCAGCTGCCCCTCAGCTCTTCCCAGTCACCCATGGCTGCCTGAGCCTGGGCCCTTCGTAGCTGCACCTCAGCCCTTCACAGCCGCCCTTGGCTGTCTGAGCCTGGGACCTTCACAGCCTCATGCCCGCAGCCCCTCCCACCCACCTGATCACCCCTAATCGCCTCTGCCTTGGCCCCCCGGCCTAAGCCGCAGTCTGGCCTCCCTCTGCGGGAGGTGACCTGGTGGATCAGGGGAAGGCACTGCCCGCATTACCCGCTGCTGCCGCCACTGCCACTGCTGGCCTGAGCCTGGGCCCTTTGCAGCCGCGCCTCAGCCCTTCGAAGCCACCTGTGGCTGCCTCAGCCTGGGACCTACACAGCCAGCCTGGGGCCCACAGACCCTTCTTGCCGCCTTGCCCCAGAGGCCCGGGGCCCACAGATCCCTCCTGCTGCCACGCCCCAGAGGCCGGGGGCCCACTGTTCTGTCATCCGTCCGATCGTGACTGACCCTGGCTCTTTATATATTAGGATCCTTTTCTTTCATACCAATACCTTCAAAGGTTAAGTTTAACTTTAGTAAATAAGCATCATACATATTAATAGCAACCATTGCTGCTTTGCTCTGACATATGCACATGTTTTAGTTCCAAGTTATGTTGTTGTTATATAGTATTGTTTAAAATCAGAGTAAACCCATGTATTTAATCCCTTATCATGTTCCTAAATATTTTACAGCTTTCTGTTCTGTATATCTATCTTGACTAATATTAGTATTCTCTACCAACTTAGCAATATTTGCTAATGTAAATACACACTAGAAGAAAATTATTAATATGTGGATTGTAGATGATATTAATAACCTTGCATTACAGATTGCCCCAGTGATATCCAAGCACCTTGGATATGAAGCACACCAATAACATCTTATACTGAATGTCAGCAGTATAAATAAATAGATAGACTCCTTCATTTTTTTAAGTTTAAAGATACTTTTTAAAATATGTTGTGCCTGATTTTTTTAATAAGACAGCCCTCAGGAAAGAAATTTTAACCTGAGTAGTCATTTATTTTTTTAAATATATTTTTATTGATTTCAGAGAGAAAGGTTTGCTATCCCAGTGAACATGGGAGTCTTCTACTGATGAGTTCTAAAACATAAATTAGAACATAAATTAAGTTCTAAAACATATGCACACTCGGTAATTTTACCAGGATCATGGACCCACGTGCTGAGCGCTCTTTATAATGAAAACAGTTGATTATTTCTAAACCTTAAAACAAATCCTCTTATTTCAGTTTCCAGCCCCCTTTTAGTCACATCTAGCTTCATTCAATGAATCTTTCTACCAGCCTGAAGGAAGTTGTATTTTTTTTAATATGCTTACTGTCTGGTAGGCAACCCACACCTTGACTGAAGTGGCAATGCTGTCATGCTAATGATAAAAATGACAAACACGGTTTAAGTTTCAACAAGCATAGCCTGAATTCTAAACCCTAGCCTCCCTGGGAGGGAGTACACTTAAAAGCAGGTGACTTAGAATTACGAGTCATATGACAGAGTGACCAATCTCATTCTTCCATTAAAATCAACCAAATTACATGAGAAATTATATCATCGTAATAAAGAAAATATTTTGAATGATACTGGATGTTGAGCTTGTATAAGAAAATGTTTAGTTCCATGTGATATCTGAGAAAGAAAAGCTGAAAAAAATCCTTTATCATTTGCCTATGAAATCAAGGGAATATACTACCTTCCTTAAAATAATTTGAACTTTACAGGTTTTTCCACCATCCATGAGATTTTTGCTTTACCCACCACACATCTGTTTTCCCAGAAGATCTAAATGAATTTCTCATTGACATCTAAGAAAGCATTTGTAAATTTTGCTTTTGAAAGGTTTCATGGAATATATTACTTAGAACTGTTTTCAGGTTCTGGATTAATTATTAAATAACTAGAGGCCCGATGCACGAAATTTGTGCATGGGTAGGGTCCCTAGGCCTGGCCGGCAATCAGGGCTGATCTATGGGGCAACCAGTGGAGCAATCGGGAGGCCCCTGCTGGCACCCACCTTGGCTGGCCTGGGGCCTGCGGGCTGGGGGCAGCTCCTGCATTGAGCATCTGCCCCCTGGTGGTGAGTGCGCATCATAGCGACTGGTCGTTCAGCCGTTCAGTCAATTTGCATATTAGGCTTTTATTATATAGGACTGGAGGCCCGGTGCATGAAATTCGTGCACGGTGGTGGGGGGGTTGTCCCTCAGCCCAACCTGCACCCTCTCACAATCTGGGACTGCTGGCTCCTAATCGCTTGCCTGCCTGCCTGCCTGCCTGATTACCCATAACCACTCACCTACCTGCCTCATCACCCCTAACCACACTGCCTGCCTGATCACTCCTAACTGCCTCTGCCTCAGCCCCCATCACCATGGCTTCATCTGGAAGGATGTCGGAATGACATCCGGAAGGTCATTTGGCAGTCCAGTCTAATTAGCATATTATGCTTTTATTACTATAGATATTGTGCAAAGTTTCGAGTTATTCTTCTCATGCCACAAATAAACAAGAACTACTGGAGAAACCACAATGTGTGTTTAAACAATAATTACTCAAGGATTAGGGTTGCTAAATCCCACTATCACCTTCCAGCTGTCACCCTCCTCCACCAGCCTCATAGACCAGTAGGGTGCTAAGCAGTCCTGTACAGAAAATTGGATTTTAGCAACAATGGACTTATTTTCCACTGCACTGAAATACCAACACAAGACACTGGTGTCTTCTTCCATGGTTATGGTTTATTGAGATTTTCTTTATGTTTTTATTCTGTTTTTATTTCCCTGATAGTCACTAGAGGCTCTAGTTAGAGTTCTCCTTCGAGTCATTGATATAATATTACATTAGGGTTAGGGATCCAAAGTCACAAGATTAAGAATTATGAGGGCCCCTGTTGTAATAGTCACAGTATCTGAATCGGAATACCTTTAAAGTGGTAATAATTATTATGATAATTATAATTTGGAAAATAATTTTAGTTGTGAGACTTAGGGAATTGTTTGCATGCTGACCACTATCTGGTGGGGAGAAGGAATTTTTTTAGAAACTAGAAATCTGTATCAAGTGGAAAGAGACAGAAAATAAGCAGAACATCCAATAATATGAGGTCAATGATGAGAATGTACTTTTTGAATCCTCCAAAAAAGCAATTTCCTGATATCATACATTGGATAAAAGTGATACCAACAATACCTGGGCTCCCTAGCTGTTTTCACTGTTCATGTTCTTATCCTTTTCAATGGAATGGCCTCCTGACCCCTCACATACCCTAAAGTCAATGAAGTTCCTTATCTATTGGGGGGAAAAAACACTATTTTTATTTAAAAAGAAAGAAGAGATCTGTGAGTAAGTGAAGTTACTCCTTTGGGCCATTTTACACTTGAAAAGATAGAGGTCAACATCTATGTTGTTGCATGAAATTATATCATAAAATACATATTGTAATTCCTTCTCTTCCCTGGGCACTTCATTATAAACAAGTTATAATCCAGGTGATTCTAGGTTCATAGACACAAAACAGAGATTGGAAAGTCAATCTTCCAGGAGCACTTACTGAGATACTATTGGTTCCATCACATCATAATAAGTGCTACAATGTTGGTTATAATTTGAGATAAGGATTATCTCTACATATAGAGTCCCCAAGATCCAGAGTGAGGCAAGACAGATAAGTAAAATATTATCACTCATAAAAGCAGCCTATCCATACAAGCCCATATCGAATTCTTGCCAGCTTCTCATTTATATATATATATATATACACATAAACACACATTGGTAGGAAAAACACATTTGTCCCATGAGAGATAAGAGCATTGAGATCAAATCTGCTGGGTCAGGAATATTCCCAGAACATAAGGCAGGTTTGAATAGTGCTCCACAGGACAAGAATGTTTGGCAGGAGGGAGGATATTTGTGGCACCAGAGATGGTCTCCATCCATTTAGCTGCTGTTATCTAGCAGATATTTACTGTTGAAAGTTCAAATTCTTTTTACATCATTAGCCCGAAAAAAAGTCACAGTGCATAGCAAGTGTCCTGGACAAATGATGTGAGAGTTGACAGGTGGAAAATTGGAAACTCATGTAATGAAATGATTTCAATCCCTTGAGTCTGTCAACATGGTTTAGAAACCAGTTACTTGTAAAATCCATACAAACATCAAAAATACAGGTCAGACCCTGACCAGGTAGCTCAGGTGGTTGGAGCATTGTCCCAATGCTCCAGGGTTGTGGGTTCTAGCCCTGGTTAGGGCACATACAACAGTCAACTAATGGATGCATGGGTGGGTGGAAGGACAGGTCAAAGTTTCTCTCTCTCTCTCTCTCTCTCTCTCTCTCTCTCTCTCTATCTCTCTCATCAATAAATAAATTATTTTTAAAAAAAACTAAAAATATAAAGTTCAGGACTGATGGCCGGGCTAGTGGTCCAGCTATTTGAGAAGGTATCATTGCTATTCATGACATGGACACACAAACATTGTCTAGTCTCTGTCAATGTCCCTAACCTCTGAGGCCTTGCACTGACCCAGCCTTCATAATGGGCTTATTCAAATTTTCATCCTATATCACTTCTCCTCATGATGCCTTTTGAAGCTGACTAGCCATTCCATAAAATAACAGTTTCTCTCACTGCCCAGAAACTTCCTCTTTCAGGTTTCCACAGAGTGCCCAGTTCTGGAACCTGGGGGCCTGGGACACTTGCCTATAGCCATTACGGCAAGGCACACTGGTAAAGAGTACTTCTTTGGACCTTAATTTTTATATCTTTCCTAAAGTAGGTAACATAAGAGTAGCCACTTAAATATTTGTTGAATGATATAGGTAGAAATAGCAAAATACTTGCTTTTAATATATATTTAAGTACATATTTTAAAAGAAACAAAAACAAAATCAAAGCCTTAGTAAATGTTGATTTATTAGACATTTTAGAAAATTAATAAAATTCTGAATATTTTTAACAATTTTGACTAATGAATGATTTCATTTTCAGATATATATGCATGCAGTTTCATTTTATTATAACTTAGGCCTTGTCTGTATACAGTAATCAAATAAACTCTTTCACTGTAAAAAAAAACAAAAAACAAAAAAAGAAGTACTGCTTTGCATTTCAATGGGTTTGAAGCTCAGGCTTCCACTGGCAGCTGTGGAAGCCTCTGAGAGCCTCAGTGTCCCATCGTACTGGCTGGTCTTTGGGTGTAAGAGTGATGACATATATAGTGTTTGTCACTGTGCTTAGTGTGTCGAAATTTCTAAAAATGGCATGATCTGTGTTGCTGCTTTGCTACAAACCAACCTATCATATCCTCTCTGAGTAGGGAGACCACACATCCGGATTTTTCCTCAGCAGTCCTACTGTTCCAACATAATTATTAACAGCATCCCTTTTGCTCTTAAAATATCCAAGTTTGAAGGATCTATTGCCTCTGTAACTAAACTTTCTCGGCTGAGGAGACTTTTCCCATAATGTTGTCCCAGTGTAGAAGGTATGATTACATTTCTATGTGGTATCTAAAACAAAACAAAACAAACAAAGAAAACAAAAAACAGCAACTCAGAGACCCAGAGACAAACTGATGGTTTCCAGAGGGAAGGGGGTCAGGGGATGTGTGAAAAAGGTGAAGAGAATAAGAGGCAAGGACTTCCAGTTATAAAATAAATAAGCCATGGGGATATAAAGTACAGCACAGGAAATATATTCAATAATAGCTATGTATGGTGACAGATGGTTACTAGACTTATTATGGTGGTCATATTGTAAGGTATATAAATGTCAAATCATTATTTTTTACACCAAAAACTAATATAATATTGTATGTCAACTGTACTTTAATTTAAATAAAAGAAAGAAGACAACCAATGGTGTTTTTAAAGGGGAAAAAAAAACAAGTATAAAGAGTAAAACACACGAAGTCTAAAATGCCAACTCAAATTATAAAGTAGGTATGCCCAAGATGTACTTTGAGGGCAAAGAGAATTAGTGTACCTAGTTGATTTAAGCTTTCAGGAAACCTTTGATAATCTTCTCATCAAGAAGTGTTTTTGTTTTTTGTTTTTGTTTTTGGTATGTGTGTGTAGTATCACTATATAATAGTGGCCCAGTGCACAGATTTGTGCACATTGAAAAGAAATTAATTAGAAGATCTATGCAGTAATTCCATTACTGCAAAAAATTACATGTCAAAATAGTATCTATAATAATAAAAGCGTAATGTACTAATGAGACCAGATGGCCGAACAGCAGAATGACCATCTGGATGACCTTCTGGACAACCTTCCGGACAAAGCCGGGGCTGTGAGGGCCAACGCAGCCATCGTAGCTGTGAAGGCTGAGCCCCTCGCACAAATTTTGTACATCAGGCCTCTAGTATATAATATCTATACTAATCTACACTAATAAAAGAGAAACATGGTAATTAGCATACGACCGCTACCCTTTTCATTGGCTAATCAGTGAGTATATGCAAATTAACTGTCAGCCAAGATGGCGGCCGGCATCCAGGCAGCTAAGCGAGCA
>NW_005370740.1:2639635-2644383 GCF_000412655.1 Myotis brandtii
CCCAAGTGCACAAATTTTTGTGCACCGGGCCTCTAGTAAAAGGATAATATGCTAATTAGACCGGGTCAACCGGACTTCTTCTGGATGTCTGACTTCCTTCTGGACAGTTAGGGGGCGACCAGGCCAGCAAGTGGGCAGTTAGGGAGTGACCAGGCTGGCATGGGGGTAGTTAGGGGGCGATCATGCCAGCAAGCCGAGGCTGTTAGGGGTGATCAGGCAGGCAGGTTGAGTGGTTAGGGGTGATCAGGCAGGCCAGCAGGGGAGTAGTTAGGGGGCTGCCAGGCTGACAGGGGGGCAGTTAGGGGGTGGCCAGGCCAGAAGGGGGGCAGTTAGAGGATGACCAGGCTGGCAGGGGACCAGCTAGGGGGCAATCAGGCCGGCATGGGGGCAATTAGGGGGCAACCAGGCCTGCAGGGGGCCAATTGGGAGGATCCCAGGCCAGCAGGGGGGCAGTTAGGGGGCAACCAGGCTGGCAAGCAGAGGCAGTTAGGGGCAATCAGGCAGGCATGTAGAGTGATTAAGGGCGATCAGGCAGGCAGGCAGGCAGGCGAGTGGTTGGGAGCCAGCAGTCCCAGATTGTGAGAGGGATGTCCGGCTGCCAGTTTAGGCCCAATTCCGCAGTGATTCGGACATCCCCCAAGGGGTCCCGGATTGGAGAGGGTGCAGGCCAGGCTGAGGTCCCCCCGCCCCCCATGCACGTTTTCATGCACTGGGCCTCTAGTAGTATTATGAAATTAAAACACGCTTGCTGTTGGCGCCAGCGAGAGCTTTATATGTATCGCACATGCATGAGTCAACATTTATTTCTAAATTGCCAGTGCGTGTCATATGTACCGGGTGGTTGGTTGGTCAGACAGTCAGACAGACATATGGTGGGTCACTTAGCCTTTTATATATATAGATAGGTGTAGCTGACATGGTAAGTTGATCCAATGGATTAATTATTTATTGCTTTGTACCACATTAGCCTAAAACACAGTAGCTTAAAACTACAAATAGTTATTAGCTCACAGTTTCTGTGCCTCCTGAGCAGATGTGGCTTACAAGGGTGTGTCTAGCTCAAATGCTTTAATAAGGCTGCAGTCAAGCTGTTGGCCAGGGCTGGTCACCTAAAGGCTCAACTGGGCTGAAGGGCTCTCTTCCAAGCCACTCACCTGGCTGTTGACAGACCTCAGAAGATACATTTCCAAGCTCACATACATG
Source organism: Myotis brandtii (assembly GCF_000412655.1). Classification (NCBI taxonomy): domain Eukaryota; kingdom Metazoa; phylum Chordata; class Mammalia; order Chiroptera; family Vespertilionidae; genus Myotis; species Myotis brandtii. The sequence goes on from NW_005370740.1 coordinate 2,640,839, forward strand.
GATTGCCTCACAATGTGGCAATTAGTCACCCATGTGCAGCAATTTAAAAGGACAGCAAGAGAGAATACACCCAAGAAAGAAATCACAATCACTTTGAAACCTAATCTCAGAAGTGACATGTCAATAATTTTCCCATTGTTTCTCCATTAGAAGTGTCACAAGGTCCACACATACTAAAAAGAAAAGGATTGCACAGAAACATGAATATTACGCAGTGGGAATATAGGGTCATATGAAGGAGTTTACCTGTTATACCCCAATTCCCAAACCCCTTTCTCTGAGGCCTTGTTCCAGCTGGGAGGGTCTGTGTTGGAGTTCTGGCTGAGGAGCCACAAGCCTAGTCTCCCCTGTGTCCCCGGGGACGTGGCAGTCTTGCTGATCCAGTCCATAGTTCTTCCTTACTGACTCCACTGCCATGTGAACTTGACAGCTGAAAATATAGCAGCCATCTGGCAACCAGAAGGAAAAGGCCAGAAAAATTAAATCACCAGTGGCCCTCATGTCACTAAGGTACTGAACAAACACCAGCCAACACTTACCTCGAACTGCTTGCTTTGTGAGAAAAGCTCCTATTTATTTAAGTCACTGCATTTAGTTTTTCTGTTACTTGAAGTATAAAAGCATCCCTATAGCATGAAACAAACCATAGGTATAAATGTGACTTTGGAGAGAAGTAAACCTGGGATTGACTTATACATAGCAGAAATTTTATTAATTGTAATAGGCATTCTGATTACTAATTGTAATGGGCATTCTCATAATGAAGTTTTCTGTCTTTTTCTTTTCTTTCTTGGTAGGCTTATAAAGTTAAAAAACTTCCTTCACCTCTGAAGGAGCACTCAGTTCATCCATCTGCCTGACAAATGGATTCCACCAAACCTCCATATATTAATGAACAGAAAAGAAATGAACAAAAACACTGACCTAGCTGCTGTGACAGGCTAAAGATGGTTCCAATTCTCTGCTGCCTCCCATCATGAAGTAAAATCCATGTTGGATCTTGGCTGGCCTGTGACTTCCAATGACAAAGGAATGGGAAGAGGTAATGTTTTTGCAGTTCTGCTGTAAGTTTTAAGAAGATATGGTAGTTTCTGTTTCTATACTCCTAGGATTTAGCCACCAGGAAAGGCTGTGGAGCCCAGGTGAGGGGCCCTTGGAAAGCTTTAGGAACAAAAAGCCAGCTGTGCGCCCACAGAATGCTGGGCCAGACCATGGCTAAACCCCTGGGAACCACATAATCATGGGAAACAGTGAAATGTTTTAAGTTTTTAGGTTTTGGGAGGGGGAAGTTGTTTTGTTTTATTTTTCACTTAGCAATAGACAACTGTGACTGCTAAGGAGTGGGGCCATGGAGTGCAGAGACTGGGTAGACAAGATCAAAAGAACAACAACAAAAAAGAAGCAAACTATGTACAAATTGAAATATAATATTGAAGAGTTACAGATCCCAACAAAGGAGAACATTTTAAAGTGGCAAATTCCAATATAATCCAAGTATAAGATAAAGCAAAAATTAAGAATTAAAAATGTTAATGTTAACTTTTCTAAATAAAAACCAGGGTGGACATCCACATTCTAGGGTAAATTTTTCAGATTTAAACCCAGTTTATGGAAACAGCCAAGAAGAGGCAGAGGATGGGCTCTCCTGTGTGTATATGGGACAGACATCTCTGGTTATACTTTCCTAAATTTCGCAAGAGTTAAAATCATTAACTTTCTCAAAGGTTCTCAGTGAGCTCAACTCAACTTTCACTCATGCACTGTGAATACACATAATAAATGCAGCCTTGGTTCATTCTGCTTTAGCTTCATGATTTTAATATCAATAAAATATCTTATGGTAGAAAGTGTTTTGCCTTAATTTATATCACACCAAGAAACTATTTTAAGCCTGAGAAAGTTTTACTGCCATGTTCAATATCTCAGTCACTAGCTGTGTGTGGTTATTTAAATTCACATGAATTAAAAGTCAATGAAATTAAAAATTGAGTTCTTCAGTCACAATAGCCACATTTCAAGTGTCTTACTTGAGACAAGTGGCTACAGTGGTGGGCGGCACAGATAGAGGACATATCCATCCTCACCGAAGTTCTACTGTGCAGCTCTGGTAGAGAAATGCTGTCCTCCAAAAGTATCCTGTTGATTTTATTATTGGTTCAGAAGCTATGTTGAATTCTACATTTAAAAACAGTTCAGATAAGCCAGCAATCTCTGGAGGATTTCTAAGCATCCTGAATTTCACAGGGCAACATTCAAATATCTAGTATACAACCCAAATTACTTGACATCCAATAACCAAGAAAATCTGACAATTTTCCAGGGATAAGAAAATCAACAGATGCCTAGACTTGGAATTACAAAAGATGTTAAACCAGCTGTTATAATCATCTTTATGAGGGAAAAATTAACAATCTTGAAGTGAATTATAAAAATAAACAACCTCAGAGGGAAATAGAAATTATGTAAAAATGGAAAATTCTAAACAAAAAAATAAAATGAAAAAAGTCACTGGATGAGTTCAATAGTAGAACAGAAATGACACGAAATTAGTAAACTTGAAATAGATTAATAGAAATAAAACATATGGGGAAAAGCTAGGAAAAAATAACAGAGTGGGAGACTCGGGGAAATGCCATGAACGTACTGCCTCCATGTCAATGAAATCACATTCACACAGAAATCTGTATGCAAATGTGTGAAGCGGCTACGTTCATAACCACCCAAAACCAGAAATGACACACATGTGCCTCAGCTGGGAGTGGAAACAAACTGGTTTATTCATACATTGGGATCCCCAGTGATGAGAAGGAACTCACCATGTACTGAAACATATCTGATGGGCATCGCTAATCCATCCAGTGTGGGTGAAAGAAGGGGCTCAAATGCCATGTCCTGTGTGATTCCATTTACATGACATTCTGGAAAACACAAAATTATGGAAATGAAGAATAGATCAGTGGTGCCAGAGACTTGGGACACAAGGAGTGGTTTTCTGAAAGGGTTACAAGGGAATTGGAGGAAGGTAATCATCCTGTATGTTGACACAACTGTGCATTTGTCAAAACTAACTTTAATGTGTGACATGTTCTGTTGGGCATGTTGGGCAGTGTTGAGCTTGGCTGCATTTGAACAGAGAATGAAGCCAGAACTTGTGATTCAGAGTTCAGGGGATACAGTCAAGGGACAACAAGCTTATCATGAGACATGGGGTAAGCAGTGCCACCTTTACCTGACAGGGACCAGAGGTCTTCTGAGGATGAAAGAGAAGTAGAGGAGCTTTTACACAGAAGGAGAGGAATTAGTAACCCCACACATGTGGTCTGATGCTTCTTAGGACATTATCCACTGAGCAGTGTCCAGGCACTTGATCATCTCCCAGGGTAACTTCCAGTTGCCACCCAATGTTATCAAAAAGTTATATGCTTCTCTCATTTTTTTTTTCATTCACAAATTTCTTTTTTTTTTTACCATTTTTATTCCATTTTTATTTTTTTTATTTTTTTATTTTGTTTTATTTCTTAAAGTATTACAAAGAGTCAAAGAGT
>NW_005370740.1:2644787-2661787 GCF_000412655.1 Myotis brandtii
TGAGGCCATCACGGCCTCACAGGGGGCGCCGCATTCCACATTGGGGGTGAAGGTGCGAGTCAGAAGCTCCTCTCGCTGTTTCTCCTGCTGCTCCCTTGCGTATCGTCGATGCTGGAAGTATCTGAGAACAGTCTGCAGGTGCTAGACATCATATTTTAACTGGTCAACATAAAGTTTGGCATTCTGTCTTTTGTTGGGCGGCTCCTTGCTGGACGAAATCTCCAGGTGTTCTTGGTGGCTGAATATCTGGTATGCTTGCTTGAATTTCGTTTTCTACTAAGTGCACAGACTGCTTGTCTGGCGTCTCCCAGCGTCCCTTGTGAGACTGGATCTGGTGGACCTGCTTGTGCTTTTGCTGGTACAGCGGTTCCATGTCACCAGCCCAGCCGGATCCGGCTCCGGCTTCCTCCGAACCTGATTCTGCTTCTTGAGTGTGTCCCTTATGGGTGTGAGGAGTTGAAATCTGCAGTTTGTTGGGTTAGGCTGCAAAAGCGCAGGTGGTTCCTTTTGTGCCACTGGCACAGCTTGGGCGGGGATGTAAATTGAGTAGGGCGGGGTCTCCGGAAATCACCAGGGTGGAGCAAAGAGCAATGGCATCTCCGCGACTCCTTGCCTCTCAGTGACTCCGCATCTCCGCGTCCCTGAGTGCCGGCAAGCAGCTCCACGAGAAAGCCACCTTCGCTCTCCGACCCACTGCAAGGCCGTCCTGCCTCTCCCCATAGGGGTCTGGGACCTCAGAGTCCTGCCCCAAACAAGCTCAGTGGATTCGAGAGTTTGTAACCCCTTCCGATTGGAAAAAACAAACAAACCGCTTCTTGAGTGTGTCCCTTATGGATTCGAGGAGTTGAAATCTGCAGTTTGTTGGGTTATGCTGTAAAAGCGCAGGTGGTTCGTTTTTTTGTCTCATTCACAAATTTCACAGTAATGTGTTGAAAATGAATTCCTTCTCTCCAGAAAAAGTGATGTACTTTTCACAGCTTTCATGTTATGGATCTAGTGTCGGAGCAGCCATAGAGGAGGCCACCAGGATTGTGGCCTCAGCAGCTGTACTACAGCATTGGGCAGAATGACAGAGGACACAATTATGGAGTTCAACAAATCTACAGGCAGTGGTGTTTTCATTGTACATGGAATAAAGTGGGTCATGTGTAGATCTATGAGTAAATGAAAAATTTCTACTATTTTAAGCCACTTGGTTTTGGAATAATTTCTGATACAGATGCGGTCAATGGAACCAGATTCTTGGGTCCTCTCTTCTAATTTCCAGATACCTAGTGCCCTCACATTCTTCAGATATCTTCCAAATGCCTGTCACACCACGTATGCTTTCCCCACATGCCCCATGGAAACACTATCCCTGCATGCTCCTAAAAGCTTTGGTAGCATGTAAGAAGAAGAGAGTTCTTGTCACCTCCAAGTTACCATCTACCCACCTTCCATTCTACTCATCTCATCCACAAACTAGGAAGCAGCGGCCAAGTGCAGCACCCTCAGCCTCAGTAAAGTTGGTGAATCTTTATCTCAGTCACCCAGAGCCAGCTACAAGCCACACCTGGAAAACCCCCAAGAGCCTAGCTAAGGTACAACTCTTTCTCCTTAAATTGTAAAGTAAACTGTTTAGGATATTTAATGAAATACCCTTTCCAGTGTTAAAGAAACAAAGATTTTTTTGAGAGAATGAAAATGTTTAATTCAGAGGTTTAACAATCATGCTAAAAATTAAATTCCCTTTCATGACAAACAGATTTTGTGGGAAAAGGAGATGGGGACACAGAGTCACTTTATAAGTAAATTATTGGTCTTTACAATATTGAGATGACTGTCTGAAAGATGGACACAACCAAGCTAGCGATCCATGAGCCAGTAAGTAAAAATAAGTATTTGACAGAATTCAACTACCCTGTTTGTTCTTTGGGGTTTAATTTCCTTTATTTTTACTGAATTCAGTCAAATGGGTTTGTTATGTCAACACAATCTGAGAATGTATCTTCACAAAATTAATCACGAATCACTGATTCAGAGGGAAAAAATAGAAAACCAGAAATTCCTGAGCATGGCATCATGGTTTCACTGGGTCACTTGTAGGTTGAGGCAGAACCTCATGGGGCAGCTAAGACAAAAATGTCCCATTATAGAAATCCACAAGCCACAATCCCCTTTCAAATATTGTCTAGCATAATTTTCAGATCTTGATAAGACTGAAAAATTCCAGTATCTTAAAACTTAAATTGAATATGCTCCAACTTTGAAACAGAATTTTTGACAGAATCAAAAGCAAGAAGCTTGAGATTCAATAGATTATTGTCATTTTATAACTTTTCATGACAGTAAATGGCCTGGTAAGCAATGATTTCTACAGTTATGTGGGATGAGGGCACTTGAAAGTCTTCCCAAATAAAGTATAACTTGCCTAAGGGAAGCAGCAAATTTTCTTGGAAGCCATCACAGGATTAAAATAGAGGTCCTGACACCATGGGATAAGGGAAAGCCACCATCTCTTGAACCAGTTTCCCCAACTGATAAGTAAAAATGATATTTGCTGTGCTGACTTTACAGTGATACAAGAAAAAAAAATCACTGTTAGTTTGTTGGAAGAAAGATATTTTAAGATTTAAAAATAAAAACTTTTGTTCACTGTATAAAATATACTACACATTATAGTTCATGTTTTAAAATAAGCCCATGACAAAAGCCTTGGGATTTTCAGTTTATCAGTTTATCTGGGTGTCTGCATATGTGTGCATATGTGGTGCTTGTAAGAGTTTTGCTTTTGACTTGCAGTAGCAGCACCAGCTGCTGTCAAAATCTGTCAAAATTGTTTAGGTATGTGAACCATCACCAAAATTCAAAGAAAACAGTGTTTTCAAATGAGAAGAGGTAACAAGAGCCTGAGAAATGGGGAGTGTTCTTTGATTTGGCCTATAGAGAAAAAATAAAAATTTAATGCCGCCATGTACTGTAGAAACCATTGTGCACAATACAGTGCTCATCTCAAGAATCAAGGGAACTTGTCACTTCTCAGAAGTTTCCTCAAAGGCTTTCAAGAGTTTAGAATGAAATACACCACCTTTTACTAAGAACCAGCTTCAGCTGTCAGCTAAGGAGTTATTGAAAAATGAAGGTTTGCCATGTCATCCATCTGGGAAGACCCAGAGTTTTCCAGCAATTGAGCAGATTTGTCTCTACAGTGCATGTGGCATTAAAATTTTCTTCTTCCTCTCTAGGCCAAATCAAAGAATGCTTCCCATTTCTCAGGCTCTTGTTACCTCTTCTCATTAGAAAACGCTGTTTTCTTTTAATTCTGGTGATGTTTCACATACCTAAAACAATTTTGACAATTTTTGACAGCAACTGGTGCTGCTTCTGCAAGTCAAGAAAACTTTCAGGTTCTGGAGCTGGAGAAATTATGATCATTAAAAATACTAAAAAACTCTTTACAAAAATAAAGGTAGTGGAGCTGAGGCAGTACTTGTGAGAATTAGAGACAAATGGGGCTGGGAAGAGAGAGAGAAGAGGGGAGGAAGGGTAAAAGAGAAAGGGGAAGGGAGGATGGGTTCTATACCATAAAAAGGTGATATTAACTTAGAATGTTTCTTACTTAACATTCCTCCTCTCCTTCCTAGAAGTTAAATAGAGTTTCCCAGACCTTAGTGAGATGCTGAAAATGCACTGAAGAGCACTTTGTTAGTGATAGCATCCACCACCACCAACAACTTATCTGAGTGGAGGAGTGGTTAGTGGTATACTTGAAATCCACAGTTTCCATATAGATGAACTTTCAACCTCAAAATATCCAAATTGTACAGCAGGTCCTCCAATAATGTCGTTTAGTTCAACCTCATTTTGTTATAACATTAATGATGAAAAAGAAAAATTGATTCCCTGCTGGGGCCACAGTGTATGTGTGGAGTTGGCACATTCCCCCATGTCCATGTGCATTTTCTATTAGGACTCAAGTTCCCTTCCATGTCCCAAAGTTGTGCATGTGAAGTGAATGGCATGACTACACTGTTCCATCTTAGTAAGAGTAGGCATGTGTGAGTGGACCTGGACATTTTTGATACTGCAACAAGTAGTTCCTCAGCCACGAGCTAGGGATAGAATTAATATAATTCTAGTGTTACCTAGAATTATAAAAGAGATATGAGAAGTCACCAACAATAATCACACAGCCAGGTAATCATATCCATCACTAAATTTACAAGTCCTCCATTTTTCAAAGAGCATTGCATAAGCTCATTTTCTATGTCTCATGTGGTCACTTAATCTCAGATTACTGCAGCAAAGATTTTAGCATTATAATAGTCTAAATATTAACCTCAACTCCACCATTTGAACTACTTTCACCCATGAGCTTGCAGTTTGGATATTTCATTCAAACTGTACAGAAGGCAGTCATCTATGGCCTCCACAACTTCACCATGGTTGTGGACTGTTTAATTACAAATAAAAATAGAATTACTTAGCCCTAGCTGGTTCGGCTCAGTGGATGGAGCATCGGCCTGTGGACTGAGGGGTCCCGGGTTCGATTCAGGTCGGGGGAAGGGGCCTTGGCTGCGGGCGTGTCCCCAGTGAGGGGCATGCGTGAGGCGGCTGGATGTTTCTCTCTCCTCGATGTTTCTGGCTCTCTGTCCCTCTCCCTTCTTCTCTGTGGAGGATCAGTGAAGTGTATTTAAAAAAAAGTGTCCAGGGTTTGATTCTAGTCAAGGGCAGGCACGGACCTCAGATGCAGGCTCCTCCCGGGCCCAGGCCGTGGTCAGGGCTCGTGCAGGAGGCAACCAGTCAATGTGTTTCTCTCACATCGATATTTCTCTCTGTCTTTCCCTCTCCCTTTCACTCTCTCTATCTAAAAATCAATGGGAAAATATCCTTGGGTGATGATTTAAAAAAAATAGAATTACTTAACGATAATCAGCATAGAGAGTCCCCAGAGCTTAGTGGAATATAAAACACCCTGGTTCAGCTGACAGGCAGAATTTATACCTGCAATACCTTCCCCAAGCTCTCCACGCTGCAAAGTTCTACACGTGAAGTGGCATGCATTCCTAAGACATCAATTACTCCAGAACTAACCATGGATGGAGATGCCATAGTTAACAAATAAAAATCTAGTTAAATTTGAATTTCAGATAAACAATGGATACATTTTAGTATAAGTGTATCCCATGCAAATAATCTTCTGGGGGTTGTTGTTTTTTAAATTCTTTGTTGTTGAAAGTACATATGTCTCCTTCCCCCCACCCCCATTGACCTCTCCCCACCCACTCCTGCCTCCCAGCATAAGCCCTCGTCCCCCTACTGTCTGTGTCCACTGGTTAGGTTTATATGCATGCATACAAGTCCTTTGGTTGATCTCTTACCCCCCACTCCCACCCTCCTCTGCCATCCTTCAGAGGTTTGACAGTCTGAGACATGGAAGCATCGAACAAACCATCAAATTTTTTGTTGTTTATCCAAAAATAAAATTTAACTGGGTATCCTGGGTTTTATTTGTCAGCCCTTATTCTGACATTTAAAATAGTTTCTTATACATTCAGTGCTCATAACAAGCTAGGTATATCTCAAACACTTGAGATCTTGGAATTATTAGAAATATAAAGATTAATTGATAAATGAAAAATTGAGTTACTTTATGCTAGTCCGAAGAATGATGGATTATAACAGTAACAGCTGCTATTGATTGAGCACTTAGTTTCAGGCATTATTTTTACAATAAGGCAAATATTTTACCCCTATTTTATTGATAGTCCTCTACAGGCACCACCTAAAACACTGAACTTTTAATCCAGTACTTAAGCAGCCACAGCCTTCTGTGCATGTTTGGAAGCAAGGCTAATGCTCCATCCAGTGTCACCATCCTAGCTGTGCCGAGCCAGCATCATTTTTCATGGAAACAGATTCTATACCAATTGGTTATGCCATCATGATAGCTAAATATGTTGTGTCACCCCTTTGGAAGTATCTATACATGTGACATCCCACATATTTAAAATATTAGGCAACCGCATGAATTTTTACTTTTTTTTTTTTACCTGATTCTTGGAGACCCTACACTCCAGCTCCAATGAATTAAGCAGACTACACTCACAATTCAAGCCCCTTTGGGATGCATGTGCTGTTTTGTTTTGAGAAGGATAATTTGGACTTATGGGAAAATAAGAGAGAGAACTCTCTCCCCAGACCTCCCTACCCCTAACCACTAACAAAGACATTGCTATACCCATAGCCATTCCATCCTTAACCACAGGAAGGTCAACCCAGCAAGAAAGGGTGAAATAAGTAAGTGTCCTCTTTACCCCAGGAGGAAAATTCTGGTTGTGGCGGGCTAGCTCAGCCAAGGGTTCGGTGAGCCTGAGGGGTGGGGGGCAGCAAAGGATGTAGAAAAGACAGACGAAGAGGATAAGCTGGGTCTAAGTGGATCTTCCTGTGCCTGGTTGAGGCCACAGAGAGAGATCCAGACAGCAAGCTGAGCCTTTATTTTATAGCCAGAGGTAAACAAGGTAGTGGTCATCATAGTTACAATGTTCTTGTGAGTTTCACTTGTTTTGGCAGCACTTGCTGCATCTCCCTCGGCCCATTAGCTACCCAGATAAGATCCAGGGAGCATCATAAGGTCAAGCCTAATTATGCTAAGAGGGCTGTGCCCTCTAAGCTGGGACTTGTTTGTGGCTTTGCCAACAGGTCAGTCCGAGGCTTAACCCTATAGCCGCTCCCTACGCTGGTGTTGGATTCTACACAGCTAGTGCTGAGATGAGGAAAAGAGTAGACAACACAATAACTGCATCTATTAGATGCCACAACCCCAACTCTCCACTGGTTCTACCTTCACTCTAACATCTAAAGGTAAATCATAAGGTAAGGAGCTACCTTCTCCACCAAAGCAAATCTTCCGTTTAGGTTGCTCAGGCCACTCACACAGACTTGGATAAATTTAGAACCTCATTGTCAGCTACAACTTGTGGAGTTCTGTACCATTTGAGAACTAGCAGGTGGTGGAGCCACTCACTCACCAGCAGTTAACAGCACATTGTGTTCCAGTCTTGTCTTACCCAGACTGTAATGGTGTCAGAGAGTTTGGCCTCTTGCACAGAAAGTGACATGTGTGGGATGAGGTCACATCTTTTCAAAACACCAGCAGGCTTCTGACTGGCCAGCATGCAGTTCAGTTTGCCTGGCCAGCGTGGTTTTCTGTGGGTGCACAACTCTCTAAATTGAGAAGGGGAAAATTATAGAGGAAAAGAGAGACAAGCAACTGGCTAAAAAAGAAAAAGAAAGAGGCCAAATCTTCTCTCTCTTTTCATAGCATTGCCACCTTCCTATAGTCCCAGGTAAGCAAAAACACAGCTTAAAAATTTTGCCATTTGTAAATGAGCAGAGAGTGTCCAATGAAGTGCTTTCTTAACCTCTGCCACAGAAATTATTGACAGCTAAATGCCTTGGAAATTCATAAAGGGGACATTACCATGCAACCTGTCAGCTTAGTCTTTATTGGAAGGAGCTTAATGGGATTTTGTGTTCAGCATTGTGAACTTTGAAGTACTCAAGTTCAATTTCACCTGCAGAGCCCCATCTGTTCTTACTTCATACTCAGAATTTCCATCTGCTCTCCTTTAGGCCTGTCTAATGGGATGCCCAGTCCACCTCTATGACTTTCCCAGATGCCGAAGTCATGGAATTTTTATGACATTAAAAAAATAATTTAAAAAAGTTGGTTCTTTAAGTTACCTGTGTAAATTAATTCCATTGTACAATAGGGTTTTTTGAACAGTATTTTCCAGAATGTCTGTTAAGAACGACTACAGGCATGCATTGGAGACAATTTACTGCTCATCTACAAGTTGAATTCAGGGACTATAAGAAACAGAATGGGGAAAGAGAGAGATTCGTGCCCCAGGCTCTTCTTCCTAGTTGGCCAGCTCAGTTCTTTTCTAATTCCAAGCCCAAACCATAGAACTTCTCTGGACTCTAGGCTGAATGAGAGCAAGATGAATTTCACTATCATTTTGGTTGTCCAGCTTGCCCTGACCTAGAGTTCAGAGGAGCTAAACTTTGTGTGAGGGTCAGTGAGGGACAGCCCAGCCCTGTGAAGGCATGGGACCAGGAGCTCATCGGAAGGTGGCTGGACCATAATATCAGCGTTTGAGATGTCCTCATGTTGGTGAGTCATTCTGCTCATTTCAAAGCCTCCAAAAAGAAGTCCACACTGGAAAAGCAAGGGCATTCCATATAAAGTCTGGGATGATTACTAGTGGGACCAAGTGAGAGAGAAACAAAGGAAGAAGCTAAATAAGGCCATCATTAAGGACTGGAAGATTTGCGGAAAAGCATTTAGTGTACCAAAAGGGACTTACCAACTATTCAAAAAGCTCTCAGAATTAGAACTCTGGTTTACCCAACATTTATTTGAGGTGATGATTTATTTAGCGTACTATATTTTAATGTCAATGGCAGCTTTAAACAGACCACAAGGTCATAGACCACTTAGTCACAGGCAGCAAAAAGGTGAGATTTGGACAGACCTGAAACGCCCTCAGTCTCCTCTTTGCTGATATGCCAGCTGGAGACTCACAATTTGGGGTTAACAGATGTGATGAAGTTGCCATATTTTACTCACTGTGCATTTAAATTAAAATGCTCAGAGAAATGTAATGTCTGGTCTTTGAATCATATCATTGGAACATTCTTTCTGAAGCAACAGCCAGCTTTTCCCAGATTATAATGGACCTGTCTCCATCAGTGCTCCCTCCTGCTCATTTCCCACGTGTGCGGGTTAGGGCATCTAGCATATTTTCATGTTGGGAGGTGGAGTCCTGTCTGACCTTTTGTTCGTCCTCAGGGGTGTGTTGGTGACATCATTGGTCTTCAAGGTACTGTCCCTCATTCCAGTTGGACTCTAAATTTCTGGTGAACTCATAGCAAGTCATGGGTTCCATTCCTGCTCTCAGGACCTTGGGCCCCTGCTCGCCTTGATAACTGGCCTCCTTCAGCCCTCAGTCCTGGAACGCCCTGGCCTCACCTCATCAGGATCCAGAGCTGGCCCAAGTCACTTTGCCTTTAAGCACATGAGAGAACGTGCTCTCCTCTGTCTCTTCTCATTGCACTTTTTTTTTTTTTTTACTATGGAAGGCCCTGCCTCTGGTATCGCCTCTGTCAGCTTAAAGGACACCTTCTCTTCATGGGAAACAGATTTCTGAGAGGAAGAGTCCAAGATGGCATTCAATATGCTGTAGGAAGGGAGAAAAGAATTTAGGTAATTCTTTCTCAGGTCACAACTAGATTTGGAGTTTGGGAAACTACTGAAGCAGTCAGTATAAGTAACCAAAGAAAAACCAATTTTTGGAACTAAGAGCATAAAGTGCATCACTTTGGTGCCTTAGATACTTACCAGAAAGATAATTTTCCCTTGCATTATTGTCTGCCTAAAACCTTAGCCATGTCAGATTGTGCCTTTTTTCCCTTTCTCTAACAATAGATATGCTAGAGATCATGTTCTTTCTGTGGAACAAGAGATTAGATGAGATCATGGTGAAGACATGCACTGTATCAGGAGATCCACATTCATATCTGGCTGGACTTGTGGGTTCTATTCTGCCATAGCAGTTCAAACGCTTTAGTGAGACACACTCTTGAAAGTTTATCTCTCTTAACCTCAGTGTCTGGATGGAAAATAACAGTAGTGTCAATAACAGCAAGAAAATCAAAACAGAACTTTGATGGGACTGCAGCTATATGACCAAGTTTTCCCAACATTTGAAATGTCCCTCAGGAGAGGACAACACAGCAGTGCCTATACACATGAATTATGGAGTCTCTGTCACTTTGATGGTTGGGATAAAGTAAAGAGTAAATTCAAATTGTGGAGCCTATCTTCAAAAACCCACAGAGCTTTAGTGGAATGGGATTGGAAGTAAACAAGAAAGAATGTGAGGAAATAAGGACCTCCTGAAAGTAACATGTAAATGCTGTCCCCAGTTCTTCTAACTTCTGTGGTGCACATACAAACAAAATCTTGAAGTATTTGTCAAAATATTAAACCTAAAGGAGTAATGTCTTCATTACTCACTACTTATTATTTCTTCACTCCAGGAAAACAGCTGTCCTGCAGCTCTAGATTTAGAATCAGATAACTGTTTATTTAGAATTTTACTATTACCTCCACTACCATCACATACTCACCTTGTGACCTGAAGATTATCAGCCTCAGTCAGTACCTGCCTCATGGTGTTATTGTGAGGGTTAAATGAGAGGGCAGTTGTGAAGTGCTTAACATATGCTATATATGTCAGTGCCTGGCATTAGAGAGTGCTCAAAAAGACCATCTATTATTTTATTTAATTTTAAAAAATTTACTTATTATGTAAATCTATATTTTGTATCTTAATCTGGTTTGTCTTCATCTGTCCAATTTATGCACTAAATAGAACACTAAATGAGATAATGTTTGGGAAAGAGCTGACATGGCACCAGGTGCCACATGGAGTCCAGCATGGTTAAGCAATCCCAGAGGTACTTCACTAAGTGCCTGAGGAAACTGAGGCCAAGACTTGGGCCTATTCGGATCACAAACCCAAGGTCCTTTCCAATTAACTATTTTGATATTTGGAGATAGTGATCAAAGAATTAAACTTTTTTCCCCCTTGTTCCTTTACAGGAAAAATGAATCCTTTAAGAAGGTTCTAGTGACATATCACGAGGCATCTGTTCATGATGAGTCAGGCACAGAAGGGTCTTCTGTGATCAGTTAACACTCTTAAGCGAGGCTGAGCAATAGGACCCATTTGGAAGGCTGGGGTGGGGAGAGTCAATTCAATCACTATGTACACATGGTCTTGTTTTTGATGCTGTCATTTAGGATGGAATCAGGCCACCAATTACTTCCAAATACAGGATAAATTTGGGTGATATATTCATCTGTCCATTAAGAACTAAACTCACTAGCTATGACTTCAAACACATTTCAACTCTGCCAGAAAAGCCACCTGAGCTAACATTGAGGTTCCACAGTCCAGAAGAGATGAACCTTTCAAAACGGCATCCAAAGCTTTATCCCCAACACCTCACAGGCTGCAGATATGGGAGTGTGAGCCTTTGAGAAGCTATTGAGAGAAAAGCCAGTTTGTTTGACTCTCTGTTCTTAAATCAAGTACTTCTTAAAGCTCTGTCCAACCCAAATGACCCTTCTAAATACTTCTGTGTGGCATCTTCTGCACAGAAGAGGGACATATCAACTCCCATGGTGATAGCAAAATCAGTCAATTAATCAATCCTTCAATCTTTTTAAAAATATAAATTTATTAAACATTTGAAGACAATTTATTGACATTAGATAATGAATTCTTAATATATTAACTCTAGAAACTTAGAAGTCCCAGAAGTTAGATTTCAGAGGATTTAAAGAGAATTCCTTATCAAATGTTTAACATTGCATTCTTTTTAAAATGGGGACTTGAGCCCCTTCTGAGATCATTTTGCCCCTGAGTCATTGTCATGATGAATGTCTGCTTTAAAATGGTTTCATCTCATCCACCTCACTGGGTAACAGTGAGGGAGAGGGTTGGTCTCTGCACCACTATAGTAACCTCCCACTTTTCTGCAACCAAATTGCCTGTGTTCAGTTTCTAAAAATAAGTGTGCATCTTACATTCAGATGGCAATTCTTTCTATGGCACATGAGAGTCTTTCAGAAACTTTCTGTGCCTTTCAGAGGTAGCTCATCTATGGTCCTCTTTCCACCCCTCTCACTCCCCTCCCCCTCCCCTAAGGTCACATTCCATTCAAATCCTCATCTATTTCCCAGAATTAGATAGAACCCAAATGTCTCCTATCTGAACTTATGCCACCACTCCCCCCACCTCCTTCTGAGAAGATCCTCAAAGAGAAGACCCAATCCCCACAGTGCCATACTGTAATTGCTCAGGCCCAACCTATATGCACTAATCTAAGCCATGTTTACTATTATATCATCAAAATGAGAAGAAGGGATCTGATTTTCTGAAATTTTAAATGTGATCATCTATACCGGGTTTGATATTAGGACCTGGTAGGGAGAGCTTCCTCCACAAAGCACAGAAATTAAATGCCCACTAATACAAAGATCACAGTAAGGCCACCACCAAGAAAATATCAAACATAAAAGTGACGAGGGTGTTGAAAGATTATAATTGTTAACATTTTGTGGTGACCTTCACTTTTACCAACACATGGAGAAATGCTGCCTGGTTATTTGCAGAAACAATACAGAAATTCATTTGGAAACAGTAATAATTGCAATTCTAAATGAGTCACCTTTGACACACAAGGAATGGCTTTCAAATTCATTTGAACAATGACATTACAGCACACTGCCTTGAACTCAACAACAGATCACTGAATTTCCATGACCCAAATCATAAGGAATCATTATTTTAATATTCCATTTACAAGACATCTTGACTATGTTAAAAATCATAGGACTCAACTTATGCTTCAAAGTAGTGAGTGTCTCCCTTTTGTTCCCAGATAAAAATATCCCAATGAGTTATGGTGTAGGACAAAGAAAAATGTATTCATACCACCAGCAGCATTATTGCTGTGGTAATAATAGTGTGTACGATCACCACTGTGAACTTTGGAGTGTTAATATATTCAGGCCAGTCATTGAATGTCCATGTACATCAGGTTCTGCCCTGGATCTTTGCATGCACTGTGTTTAAGTCCATCAGGATCCTGCACAGTAAAGAGTATTCTTCCCACATCATAGATGAAGGAAACTAGGCATCAGCAAAGCCAAACTGCCCAGTTAATACTGAGAAGAACAGACCTGATTCCAAAGTCCTTGAATTTCATACTAACATTTTCCAAATGAGTAAATGGTTGAGTATAAAACCTCAGGGAAAATGTTTCACATCAACTCAAAAACATCAGAACTCTCCACAGTGTAGAACCAGAAAGAGTAGAAAATTAGTCATACCAACACTTTCTCATACATTTCTCAAATAAAACATTTTTCACTGACTGATGGATTTCATGAAATAGGGAGGAAATATCACAAATAATGATGTAAGTGAAAATAGGTATTTTTCTTTATATGGTTAGGTGATAACTCATCTTACATAAGGACAATCACTAGTAATTATATTCAAATAGAAGGGGCAGTTTTAAGTTATCTCCATAACCCCAAAAGAATTAGCCAAAAATATCAATTCATTCACTTGAGGAAAAGAAAACATTTTCAGGTATATTAAGAATAACCTTAAAAACACAGCCCCAGTCATCAAACCAAATCTTTCACTTTCACATTCACTGAGTTACCATCTCACAAAAATCAGATGCTTCTTTACAAAAACAAACAAGAATAAAGCACAAGCAAATCAAAGTCTGCATCCTCCTAAAGCCATGGTTGCTCCTGAGCTTTGATGCAGTGGTGATTTGGATTATTAAACTGTAGAAGTCAGCACTCACCTGCCAAGAATGATGACCTATTGGAATAAAGGAAGTGAAAACAAAGGCAAGGCCTTAGTGGACAGGGCACAGGAGTAAGTGAATATTTGGGCCTAGTGACCCCACAAGTTAGCCTCAGATTTTCTGGTCACCTTACTTTGACTATGATTTAGTCATCTGACCCTCCTGGTTGCTTCTGAGTGATTGTCAATGATGAGAAAACTCATACCTAATTCCAGTGCCTAAGGACACCCAGTGTTCTGATCTATGGGGCTGTTGTTAGAAAGACAAGCAAGTATTTGAAAATGGCCAGGGACCTAGTGATTTGCACAATAGTTCTTGGTGACCTCAGAAAGTAGAAAAGGGTTTCGGTTCTTACATTCAGGGTTGAATTACCACCAGGAAAATAGCCAGGGTGATTTTCTCTCATGTTGTCAGGCCTATGAGCAGTGTTTCTAAAGGAAGCAAGACACTCTGGACTTCACTTAACCAAGAAAAGAAAAACAGAAAGAAAGACGAAAAGTAGTACCAGGGGCATTTTCCCTAATTTTTCTAGAACTTAGTTCCTGGTTTCTCTGTCATGTTCTAGACTTTTTGTTTCTTTTTGTAGAAATCTGTCTTCATTAAACCTGTTCCACCCAGTCTTTCTCAAACTTAAGAAAAAGTGTCCTCACCTAAAACTTCTACCCTTGAATTCACTCCCTTTCTTACCTCCAAATACCCTGCCCCCAGCATAACCACATAATGAAGAAAACCAACAGCAGCAATCTCAACAAAATATTTGTTAACATTCAGGTTCATGTCCTGAATATTAAGAATATTTACAATAACCTATCAAAATAAATTTATGTAAGGGATCTAAACCTATGAAAATGCATTGAGGGAGAATTTTTGACATTATGTTTTCTTTCATTTGAGGTCTTCAGGGTTAAGCTCCAAAGAGACAGAGCTCTAAAAACCCACACTATAGTCTTGTGGAGTCCTCATTGGGACCTGAAAGAATCACAGAGAGCCTGAGTGAGTGAAGATAGATGTGCACCCATCCAATTACAGCAGAAACACAGGAGAAAAATATTTTTAAAGCACAGAACATTTCAAAAAATAACTCAAAAAAAAGAGAGAAAGCAAATGAATCCACAAAATACATTCCATGTACCTAAAACCATGAATGATTTTATTTTTGCCAGTATTCTCTAGCCATAATCAATTCAGAACCACAAAAATGATTTTGAGTAAATAGAAATAATAATGTGTTTTTTTTTAACAATTCATTATTCTGTGTGAATTCCTAACTGAACTATTTCACTGACCACAGTCACTGCTAAGTCGAGTGAGAGGAAAGTCTTATAGGGCATTACTATGGGCCAAGTTCTTGCTAAATACTTGGTGTGAATGCACCCTGGTTGTTTTTTGGCCTATGAGGTAGTAGAATGATTCCAAAACATGAGGAGTACAGGAAATGAGCACCCTGAGTCTGGGAAATAGAGGGTGGAGGCATGGAGGGCAGAGGGTTCTTATTGAAGTTCATGGAAGCTGAGTTTGGACATGTGCTTGGAGGTTAGATTCCTGGGCTCTTTAATATTTATCCAGGAGTGGTTATGCCCAATGTGGGAAGGAACTAAAGATCAAGAGTTTGATATAATCCAAATCATATAAATAAATCTGGGCATTGAGTTCTCTTTGATTCTTCACTATCAGTACTGAAAAGTTATTGATTTCATCATGGTCATGACGACATTATAAAAACAAAAAAATTTTATTATACCTCTTCTGTGAAAGGGACACAGAGAAAACTTTTCACTTTAAAATTATTTTTAATTTTTAAATTACATTTAACTTACAATACTATGTTAGTTTCAGGTGTACAATATAGTGATTAGATATTTATGTAACTTGTGATGTGATTCCCCCATAAGTCTACCACCATACGTAGTTATTATAATATTACTAGAGGCCCAGTGCACGAAATCTGTGCACAAGTGGGGTCCCTAGGCCTGGCGGGTGATCAGGGCTGATCAGGGCTAGGCCAATTGGGGCCCGAAGGCCTGGTGGGGTTGGGAGAGGAGGTGACTGTCGCTGGGCCAGGCACTGAAGGAACAGATGCCAGATGCCGATGCTGCCCTCGGCACCCCGCCAACCCGCAGTTCCCTGCCTCCCCCACTCCTCCTTCCCTCAGTGCCACACCACCACCTGGGGAACTGCTGGCTGGGGGAGGGGAGAGGGGGGGCCAGGGGAGGTTTAAATCCCCAATTTGGAACATGCAGGAGGCAGCCAATCAATGATTCTCTATCATCATTGATGTTTCTATCTCTTTGTTTCTCTCTGAAATCAATCAAATATATATTTTTAAAATGCAAGGTTTTTAGAGGAAGAAAGGTTGGGCAAGGGAGCTATTGACAGGGGGCATTTGAGATCTTGCTCACATTTCAGATAGGATAACATAAGGTGGTCCTCAGGGAGTGACAGGTGAGGAGTGGCACTGGGTGGAGCAGGGCACTGCAGGCTGAGGAAGGGGTTGTAATACTGGGAATGTCTGTGACAGTGACACCGAGCATGTGTTGGGACTATCGCTGGGATCATTCATACCCAAGAGGTTTTGATTCTGGATGGGAAGAGAAACATAGAGATCAGCGGGCCTTTCTTAGCCTAGCTGCACATGGATGTCAGTCAGCGGCCAAATCAATGCCCAGCCAGCCCTGGTGGCTGTGTCCTGCCACTCTCTGGCTATGCTGCGGCACTATTGGCTGGGGAGGCCCAAGGCATGCCCCCAAGTGCATGTAGTATATGGAGGGGCGGACAGGAAGTCAGAAGCTGAAAGTTAAGAGCTGAGGTGACAACAGAGCTGCGTCTGCCATGGAGCTGGACAGGGAGCAGCTGTCGTGTGACCAGCTTTGGAGTTGGAGGGGCTGTGCTTCCTGCAAGTCACTGGTGAGTCCCCATGAGCCTACTGGGTGCCAGCCAGACTGGGCGGGGCCTGGGGATGCCTTTCCCTCCTGGAGCCGTTCTTCCCAGGTTAGCGGCCTCGGGCCGCTTTTATTTTCAGTTTTTTTGTTTTGTTTTTGGAAAGCAAGCTCTGGGCTTGTGGTTCCTGGGATCTCTGGGCCATAGCATGTGTCTCCAGGCCTCACTGAGCCCCCCTCCCCTCCTCCTGCATTGAGCGTCTTACCCCTGGTGGTCAGTGTGCATCATAGCGACTGGTGGACTGGTCGTTCTGGTTGTTCCGCCACTAATGTTCTCTGGGCTTTTATTATATAGACTAGAGGCCCAGTGCACAAAAATTTGTGCACTCGGGGGGGTCCCTCAGCCCTCTTGCAGTCTAGAACCCCTCGGGGGATGTCCATCTGCTGGCTTAGGTCCGCTCCCCGGGGGATCAGGCCTAAGCTGCAGTCGGACATCCTTAGAGCTGCTGAGGAGGCAGGAGAGGCTCCCGCCATCACTGCTGTGCTGGCAGCCATCAGCCTGGCTTGTGGCTGAGCAGAGCTCCCCCTGTGGGAGCACACTGACCACCAGGGGGCAGCTCCTGCATTGAGCATCTGCCCCCTGTGGTCAGTGTGTGTCATAGTGACCAGTCATTCCCAGTC
>NW_005370740.1:2662245-2669731 GCF_000412655.1 Myotis brandtii
GGCCCCCAGCCACCCAAGCTCCCAGTGGAGGCTGGCTGGAAGCAGGTATCTGGGATTTATTTGTCTTCTATAATTGAAACTTTGTTGCCTTTAGCAGAGGCCACAGCCGACCAGGGCAGGCGGGAAGCTTGGCTTCCTCCATTGCCGGAGCAACCAAGCCTCCTGCTTGCTCCAGCTCCGTGGCTGCCTGCCACCATCTTGGTTGGGTTAATTTGCATATAGTAGCTCTGATTGGCTGGTGGGCGTGGCTTGGGGTGTAGCAAAGGCACGGTCAATTTGCATTTTTCTCTTTTATTAGATTAGATTGACTGTATTCCCTATGCTGTACTTTATATCCTCATGACTTTTTATACATGGCAATCTGTACTTCTTAAAACTTTTTAGTTTGAGACTGTCAGTCCACACATTCTCTAGCATCCTCCATGTAAAGGCCCTGATCCTGCTGAGGAGCAGCTGAACTCCCCAGTTCTGCCATCAGGGCTCCAGCTCATGGGGAGACAGCTAAGCCAGCAGTGCTGGGAAGGAGTGCCCAGGAGACTGGCATTGTCAATGTTAATGGCAGAACAAAAGAAGGAAAACCTACCAAACTCATGCAAAAAGAGACCAAGTGTTCTTGTGAATAAACAAAGCAAAAATTTTTTTTAAGTGAATGATTCCTGGAGAATAAAATATCTAATATTTTGCTGTTTTTTGTGTGTGTTTCATTTGTTTATTTGTTTTACTAATTGGTAAGTATAAAGTATTCTGAAGATTAAAAATACTAAATAGTGCTTATTGTTCTTACATTTAGTATGGAAATGGTATTTTCTAGAAGAAACAATTAAGGTGGGTTGTTTGAACAGAAGATAGTAGTACTTTGTAACTTTTTTTCTTCTAGACTAAGTTTAGTATATTATAAATTACTCAAAGAAAGAAGGTTTTAACCTGACACCTTATTTGATGTGCTTATCTTGGTCACTAAATGTTAATATCTACAGGTTATAAGAAAAGTGTTCTGCCTCAATTTTAAGTAATTATCCTGCTTTTACCTCATGTGTCTGCTATCTTATTAAGCCTGTGTGAAATGCATAATTACGGTGCAAATGAGATTGCTCTTCCAGTCTTGGCAAGACCATCTCATAAGACCATGGGCTCCTCAAGGGCAGAACTCAGTCCACTCCTCTTTCCCATCCCATGCCTAGTGCAGCACCTACAATGGGGCAAGAAGTCCACACATGGTCACTGAATCAGTCACAGAGGAACATCCTAATTGTGTCAACCTCATGTTGGGAGGAAAAAGCAAGCAGTTTCCAGGTACTGTTTCTTCTGGCCAAGGCTTTAGATCAGACCCCAACATCTCTTCTTAGGATTTCCTTATTACACTCCTGGACTGACCCCCAAGTTCCAGCTTCAACCGCCTCTGAATCCCAACTCACTAACAGACCAGAGCAATATTTTTGTGGTGCCACCTCTTGAGGTCTTCCCATTGTCTTCAGAATCACTGTAGAGTCTTTTCCTCCCACAGTTAGAGGACAGGTTTACAATAATGATGTCGCAGGTGAGATAGCATATCAAGTAAGGTGTCAGGAAGGGCATGTGAAATGTTCTCCTGTACACAGGTATTCATAGCAAAAGGAAGTTGTCAACACAAAGAACATACTGAGCAGAGACCCAGTAATTGTCAGAGTGAACACTTGTGTTGTTGCAACAGGAGAAAGAGAGCACAGAAAGAGGAGTGGGGGGCAATGCATCTCAGTCACATTTCAGCACCAGGCTATAGGCTTGAAGGTCACACATAAGAGGCTGTGTGCCATCAGACTTTGCTTTCTCCTTACCTTATTCCTTCCAGAGGTGATTTCAAGGACAGCTACACTAATGTGGAGCAACACCAAGGGGATGGGGCCTAAAATCTGAGCTATGGCTCCTACAGGACTATACAGTACCCTGACCACTTGATCTACTGCTACCACACAAACCCCACAAACACAAAGACTGTCCAATATTTGTGGAGACTTTAAAAATGTTCAGTCTCCTCTCTGCTCTGCTGTCCCTTCCTGATGGAGAGAAAAGAAAATCCAGCTGAGACCCTGCCAATGGAATTCCTTCAATTACCAACTGGTGAGCAGGTCCTCTCACCTTCTCTTCTTTCTCCACCTTGTGCTCACAAGTTTCTTGCCCTATCTCTTTTCATTTTAATGCTGTTTGTTTCTGAATTTGATGAAAGCACAACACCTCTGAATATCCACTTTCTTGAACACACATAGAAAACACTATGTTTTAGACATTGGTTTGAACAGTGCTGTTGCCAGCTGACTGAATCAAATGTGTTAAGGGCAGTTCTATCATGGTGGCCATGCCCACAGTTCTGCCCACTCTGAGCAACATGGCAGCAGTACTGTGTCCTCCTGATGTATAAGAATACCAGGCCAGGATGGGGGTCCAGTGCTTGGTAAAAAATCTTCCCAGAATATAGCAGCATGACACAACAGACATGCTTCTATCACAGTGCTATGGGTCAGCAATCCAGGAGCAACTCAGCTGAGTGGACCTGGCTCAAGGTCCCTCATGAAGTTGTAGTCAGACTGTGGTCACGAGTCCTGTTGGCTTCAGAATATGCTGTTAGAGAGCGTATTGAAGTTAAAGGGCATGGTTCTAGAAAGGTAGGTCTTCCCCAGATTACATTGCTTCTCTGGTGTCCACTCTGTGGGTAGTGGGGGCCCTTCTGGAAGTAGAAATCACCATGGTGCATATGGAGAAATAAGTTGCTGGCTCTGTGGAAATTGGATGAGGAGTGGATCAAATAAGCAGGAAACTAGGTCTCTAATGGTGGCCCATGGAGAAATGGAAGACAATGCAAAGCATTAAGACTCCATGATTAGATATTGTAGGTGAGGAAAAGAGGATAATCTCGACAAAACATACACAATTTGATACATCCACAGAAGCCAAGCACTTCTTAAGTGTCTGGTCGAAGATGATGTTTCTGGGGCTAGGCCTTTGATTACCACCTAGGCACATGTCACCTGGCCATGTCCCTGAAACCTCATGGGGTAGAAATAACATCTTAGTGGTTGCTTATACATTTTTTACAAATGTCCTATTAAAACCACATTTGTCTATGCAATCAGTAAAGTAAATATTTAATTTGGAGCTAATTGGGAAAGTGGAATTTTCTGTGGAGAATCAAAGCTGTCACCAGGACATGGCAACTTGGGACAACAGCCTTACTCCTGCATTTGGAGAATATGGAAGTGCTGGGCTCAGAGAGTGATTCAGAATGGGAAAAGTGACAGATTCATCAGCAAAGGCTGTGCAGCCAATCCTTCCATCCCACCACTGCTGGTACCACCTGACTTTATTGTTAGAGAGCTAGCTGTACTGAACCCCTTTTACTGACCCTAACTCAGCCCTCCACTCTGCAGCCCAGCCCCAGCTTGCTGTTTTCCACATAAGACTGCCTTTGATGCTTGTGATTCTTTTTTGTTTGTTTGTTTCTAGAAAAATAACTGGGGTAATGAAAGCATGCCATTTTATTTGACCTGTACACACAGTCTCCCAGGAATGACCTTCAAACCTCCACTACCCTATCAACTAAGACAGTTTCTGGTGAATGAAGACACCAGCCTGACACCACTGAACCCCTATAATGAAACAATAAGTACCTGCTGCCAATTCTTACCCTATTTTTTATAGGGTAAGGCTTAGTATTTTTATATAATAATTTGTAATATTGACTACATAGTGAAATGACAATTTTTTAATATATTGGATTAAATAAAATATAATATTAATTTCACCTCTTTTTTCACTTTGTTTAATGTGAATTCTAGAAAAAAATTTTATTGAGAGATAATTGACATACTAGTTTCAGGTGTATAACATAACAATTCAATATATGTAAATATTGTGAAACTAGAGGCCCGAAGCACGAAATTTGTGCCAGGGGCTCGGCTGCCTTGGCCCCCGCCACCGTGGCGGCTGCCTCTTCCTTGGCCCCTGCCACAGCGGCTTCGTCCCGAAGGTCATCCTGAAGGATGTCCGGTCTAATTAGCATATTATGCTTTTATTATTATAGATAATTACCACAGAAAGTCTAGTTAACCTCCATCACTTCACATAGTTACAAATTTGTATATGCATGATGGTTCCCCCTTTTAATCAGTCTCGCTAAGATCTGTGACTTTGTTGATCTTCTCCCAAAAAACAACTTTTGGTTCCATTTATTTTCTCTATTGTTTTTCTATATTCTTTTTTATTTATCTCTGCTTTCATCTTTTTTTTTCTACTGCTGTCTTAGGTTTAATTTATTTTTTTTCTAGTTCCTTAAGGTGTACAGTTAAGGTTATTAATTTGAGGTATTTCTTCTTTTTTTAATTCATGCATTTGCAGCTATAATTTTCTGTGAGTACTGTTGTCACTACCTCCTCTCAGTCCTGGTATTTTGTGTTAATTCCCCTCTTTTAACCATGAAAATAATCCCATGGCACTGGGAAAACAGAAGGATGAGGCAAACACGTGGTTATCAGGTTTGTTTTTTCCTAAATTAAAACTGACCCAGAAAAGATGTATCCCCTGGGTAAATTTAGTTCTTCTTTCACCTAAAGCAGAAGCTGTCTTTGCTAATGAAATTGTGGTTCAAGAAAAGACACTTTTCTGTGGCATTGTTTTTCTCCAAGATACTGTGGCACCTGTGAGTAAATATGTGAAGTACAATATTGACTTGAAGCTGATTAATTTGTGTTAAGTGTCTCTGAAGTCAGAGAACATAGTTTACCAGTGACCAGGAAAAATTGGGTAGTCTTCTGTTCTATCACCATGGGCCACTCCCAGTTCCAATGATTGTTGCAGGGGTCAGGTCACCATGATTCTTATCCAAGGCCTCCTCTCCTTGCTGCCTCACTCCTCCATCAGGCCACACTTCAGAGACACTGCCATGAGCTTATGGTCTGGGATCTAATGATTTAGCAAGTGACCATGAGCCAGCACTAAACAGAATGGGACTGGCTTTCCTAGGGAGACATAAATGCCCTAACCTCTGCCTGGCTGAGCATGACTCGGCCAAGAACTCTGAGGTATATTAGGTGATCTCAGTTGGATGAAGCTTGCTCCTCATGTCCAGGCCTAGACTGTGTGGAATGTTCTATGCATTGTTGAACAGCTGTTATATTTGTCCAAGGGGTGGCCCAATTCCAGTGGTGGGTGAAGTAATTCCTGTTTATATGTGCAGTTTCAAAGAGTTTCAGGACATGCTGGCATAAAAAGCACATTATAATAAATCATAATTGTCTCTAACAATAGTCAGAGGTATGTGAGAGTTTGACCCACATACACAGACTTTGGAAACAACTCTGATAGGTTCTCCACTTTTTCCCCCTTGATTAGAGCACAGCAGAGAATGTCACTTCGATGGTGAAATAAATCTTAAGGTAATTTCTGGAAATGTGTATCTGATGTGACAAGCCAAAGGAAAAAAAAATGAAGCTGAATAGTCATCTACATGTGTAGTTGCCTAGTGGAGTGGGAGGCAGCAAACTAGATAAAAATGGTGTTTGCTGCACACACATAGCTATTGTGGTTATCATAGGTTGATAAGCCCAAGTGATAGTGAAAATCAAATGATTTCTTTCAGAAAGCTGTCCCCTCAAAATATATGGTAAACTGGGCACATTAGTACAAATCTAAAGCAATGTACTATCTAATTATATATTATATTTTGATAGTTCATTTCTTTCTGTATTTTGGTAAGTCATCTCTAAGCTACCCTGAGCAGCAGTTAACATTAATTTTGAGCTTAAAGGACCATAGGGGGGTCTGAATTTAGAGGCAACAATTTAGATCAAGTGGGTATCCAGCCTCAAAGATGTACTAGGATGTGGAAGGGGTTGAGGACTGAGCAGGAATCCATCAGGATTGATGTGGCTGTTCTCTTATCTCCTTTGTACACTTTTCCCACAAAGTCCCTGCGGGATCTGCATGCTCCAGTGGTGTCCAAGTGCTCTTGGTCTATGGCTAGTGTTGTCCCATACTTTGACACCATGGTTGTACCAGGTGATTAAATACTTCCATGCTGGTTAGCAAGTAGCCACCAATTCTAGACCACAGAGTGTTTCCTGGTCACTTGTGTCTCAGGGTCCCTCCTCTCAGGAATCCAAGTGTCCAACTGGGGCCCCCAGAGACTTGGCTGGCACATTGACCTGCATATCTACCAACTGGTTGGAAATTGGTGCCACACAGACTGATATTTTGTCTTTTACAACTGGGCTAGCCTTGAGTTACTGTCTTCACATTCAACACAGCTCTACATATGTAGGCAGCACTAGCAGCTATACCACTGGATAAAGGTGATGTCAAGGTAAAGTTTTCTAGAGAAAAAGGTGCCTAAGGGAGTATAAACCTAAAGAAGTAGGGCTCTTCGCACCACTGATTGTAAAAGGGTCCTAATATACTACAAAGTATACATCAGGGAAGACAATGCCACAGATTTAACATAAAACCAACATGTAAAGTATTAAAAATCAAACAAGTAGTAGTAAAAAACAATTTTTCTTGGTTTTTAGCATTCATAAAATAAATTTTAAAAACTAATGATAAGTTGGGTGGCTTGAAAACTTAAAATGAATCAATGTAGGATTATGAGTTTTATTTATTGACAAACTTATTGGCAACAATTAGAGGCATTCAAAATCATTTATGTCATCTTAGATTGGGCCAAATTTATATAATGAAGAGATGATCAATGTAAGTTATTGAAGATGATAATGATGACAGTGATGATGGTGATGATAATGGTCTTTGTTCTAATCTATACTAATAAAAGGGTAATATGCTAATTACACTGGACATTTTCTGGACATCAATCTGGACATCCTTCCAGAAAAAGCCATGGTGGCGGGGGCCGAGGCATAAGCAGTTAGGAGTGATCACGCCAGCAGGAAAGAGCAGTTAGGGGCAACCAGGCCAGCAGGGGAGGGCACTTAGGGGCAACCAGGCTGGCAGGGGAGGGCAGTTAGGGGCGACCAGGTCGGCAGGAGAGGGCACTTAGGGGCGATGAGGCCAGCAGGCAGAGGCGGTTAGGGGTGATCAGGTAGGCAGGCAGGCAGGTGAGCAGTTAGGAGCCAGAGGTCCCGGATTGTAAGAGGGATGTCCGGATTGGAGAGGGTGCAGGCCGGGCTGAAGGACCCCTCCCCCCACTGCATGAATTTCATGCACCGGGCCTCTAGTTAAGTATAAAAGTTAATCTAACATTTCCCCCTTTATTATTTAACTAGAGGCCCAGTGCACAAAAATTTGTGCACTCGGCGGCGGGGGGGAGAGGGGGTCCCTCAGCCCATCCTGTGCCCTCTCGCAGTCTGGGACCCCTCAGGAGATAATGACCTGCTGGCTTAGGCCTGCTCCCGGGTGGCAGAGGGCAGGCCCAATCCCTAGGTGCAGCCCCTGGTCGGGCTCAGAGCAGGGCCGATTGGGGAGTTGGGGCGCCGCCCCCTGTCATGCACAGAGCAGGGCGGAT
>NW_005370740.1:2670308-2679656 GCF_000412655.1 Myotis brandtii
TGGCTGAAGCCCAGCTGACTAAAGCAGGTTTCTGGGGTTTTGTTTAGCTTCTATATTTGCAACATAGTTGCTTAGAGTTGCAGCTGAGAGGCCGGCAAGTCAGGCCGGGAAAGTTGGAGTCTGCTGTCACTGGAGCAAGCAAGCCTCCCTGTTCGCTTCAGTGCATGGCTTTCGGCTGCCATCTTGGCTGGCAGTTAATTTGCATATCGCCCTGATTAGCCAATGGGAAGGGTAGCGGCCGTATGGCTAATTACCATGTTTATCTTTTATTAGATAGGATTACCTCCTAATTATTATCAAAGCTATACATAATCTTATGTACAATTGTACAGAACAATCAAAAACTGATTTCTGAGAACAAGTATGTTGCTTGGACTTTGTTGACAGCTATCAGATACCTCATGCTTCAATAGAAATACATTAAAATATCCTTTGTTATTAGAAAATTCTTTTTTAGAGGAGCTGTACGACAGCTCTTACAGAATCCTCAGGTAGTCCTACAATAGCATTATTGTTTGCATCTGTGTATCTCCTCAGCTGAAATTATGGGACAAATGTGTATGAACCGAGTAAGCTCCCCACATTGGTGGCAATGTCACTGCTCCTCCTTTGGAAGCTATAAGCAGAGATGACCATTCATGTTTTCATAGTCTCTAGAGCTAATTGGTTCAACCAAGAGTTTAAACCCCAACTGTTAACAGTATAGAGTCAGAGAAAGAACAGCTTCCATGGGGTCCAAATTATGTACTGTGGCCTGTTAGTGAGCTATGAAACCAAGTTAGTGCCTCACAGACAATGTCTTTTTAGTGCATGAGAGTAGAATAAAATAAAACTAGTAGCCAAAAACATTTTTTTCTAAATTTTTAAATAAATTAGAAAAATGTAATTATTTCTTGCATATAAATGTACCCAGTAGCTAAATTCAGGTTGCTCTCTTCCTAGTTTCTGGAAGTCATCTCTAAGCTACCCTGAGCAGCAGTTAACATTAATTTTGAGCTTAAAGGACCATAGGGGGGTCTGAATTTAGAGGCAACAATTTAGATCAAGGGGGGTATCCAGCCTCAAAGATGTACTAGGATGGGGAAGGGGATGGGTACTGAGCAGGAATCCATTAGGAGAGAAGATTGATGTGGCTGTTCTCTTATCTCCTTTGTACACTTTTCCCACAAAGTCCCTGTGGGGTCTGTGTGCTCCAGTGGTGTCCAAGTGCTCTTAGTCTATGGCTAGTGTTGTCCCATACTTTGATGTGGGAGAAGCCTCGATAAACCAAAACTAAGGATTTGATGTCAGGAGCTGTTTATGAATGTCTGGTGTTTCTAATACATAGAGGAAGAAATCACACTACAATCACTCCATTTCCTGGAAGGGGGGGCGAGGCAGACATATTCAACTGACCAATGGAGAAAATGGATCCTTGAATCCAAATTTAGGGTAGGAGCTCCTTCTGTTGGTATGTGAAATAGGTCACTGCAGAGCCAGAGGCCACCACACACACCTCAGGGCTACTGACAGCAAACTCAAGCAGGTGTTGCCTGAAAACTGAGCTAGAGGCTCATGTACCTCCCTCCAGGAGTTGAAAAGGAGAAACTAACATCTGTAATTTGTATTCATTTAAAATTGTGTTCATTGCAAGTTGGACTATAATTTATATAATACAGGTCATTAGAACCAATCATGGGTTTGTCCCCCATCAAAACATGAGAATAGAGTGTAATTTAACATCAAATTTAAAATAGTCAACAATTTCAGTTTTGGAAACCAAAAAGAAGATGCTGGGCACTATAATGTATAGCAAACAGTTTTATAGAATTACTAGAGGCCCGGTGCACGAAATTCATGCACTGGGGGTAGGGGGTCCCCCAGCCTGGCCTGTGCCCTCTCACAGTGCAGGAGCCCTGCAATAGATCACCCCAAAGAGGTAGGCCACACCCACTCATCTGGGGCTCCTCGATGGATTGCCCCAAAGAGGTAGGCCGGAGCTGGGGGTCTCCTCTGCAGCAAGCACGCAGGGCCATGGGGAGCCTGGCAGAAGCTGCGCGGAGCGGCCACCAGGGCCCCGCCTCTGTGGCACATGTGTGGGGCCACGG
This sequence comes from Myotis brandtii, assembly GCF_000412655.1. Classification (NCBI taxonomy): domain Eukaryota; kingdom Metazoa; phylum Chordata; class Mammalia; order Chiroptera; family Vespertilionidae; genus Myotis; species Myotis brandtii. The sequence continues at coordinate 2,672,396 of NW_005370740.1, forward strand.
GAAGCCTGCTTTTGCTGTGCATGCAGCCATCTTGTGACGGCGTGAAGGCATCACCCATGAGGGCATGACAACTACTTAGCCTTTTATTAGTAAGGACTAGGGGCCCAGTGCACAAATTTGTGCACCTTGAAAGGAACTGTGGGCCATGAGGCTAGAGTGGGCACAGGGGTGGGTCTCAGCCCATTCTCTGTGCCCTGGCCTGACCTCTCCTGCCGCGGCACCCAGTCTCCTGTCTGCTGGCAGCCCCGCTCCCACCGCCGCCGTTCCCATGTGCTGATGGCGCAGGTGCAAGTGGGGCCTGTGCCATCAGCGGGTGTGAGTGACAGCTGCTGCCCCCATCACTCCTCAGGAGGAGGGGGAGGTGAAGAATCCCTGGGGGGAAATCAGGGCCAGTGCCAGGTGCCGGTAGTGGGTGCAAGCGGCAACTCTAGTGCTGGCAGCGGGTGCAAGCGCTGGGCAGGACCATGGTGCATGGGAGCAAAAAATTTTCAGTAACTACCAGAGACTCACCCCAATGACAGCAACTGGCGCCCCACCTTGGTCTGGCACCCTTGCTCACCTGCTCCACCATCCCTCTGCGGCTGACTCCCACCATGTTCCAAGCTCTGCTGCCTGCTGCCAATGCCTGCCATGTTACGTGTGTGCCCCCTGGTGGTCAGCGTATGTCAGAGCAACCAGTTGTTCAGTTGTTCAGTTGTTCCACTGTTTGGTCTATTTGCATAATCGTGTTTTATATTTTATAAAATAAAAAATGATTTTGGGTAAAACTGTCCATCCTGGCTAGGGCAACTAACACTAAAAATCTCCAAAAAGAATAAAACTTTTAATTGTGAGCAGTAGGGTGGTAGGTGCTCTATAGACAGGGGACACAGAATTGGAGGATGCATTAATTTGGCTGAAAAATCTAATATGCTGCATCCAAATTACTACATCCTGTGTAAGGGTTTGTATCAGTAGCTCTTTCTCCATCCCACAACCACATTAAAATTTTGCTCATGAAAGAAGCCAGAGAACTATGTAGGTCAGCACTTACTCATATGCAAAGTAAGGAATTAACTGTTCAGTGGATTTCAGGAAACAAATTGGAGGGGTCAGAAATATGCATCATGCCACCCCTACTCTGCTTCAAATCATTTGCACCATCCCAATGTAATGGTCAAAGATACAGTTTTAGACCTTTTTTCTATTAACTGAATGTTCTTTATGTTTTTAAGCTAATAGTTTGAGCAACCTGTAACTTCAAAAGTGCCTGTTTATGGAGGATTAACTAAAGCCTTGTGGTGGTGCTTTAGAGCCTGCCCACCCTCCATGTCTCAGAGGTTGTATTAATTCCCCTTAGCTCACAATAAAATATCACCCTCACATTTAAACTTCTCAAAAAAACACACAAAAGTACATGATTGCCATTCTTCTGAAAACAACTACTGATGAGAGAAGAACAGACACAGGTAGGTGTCAGGCACTTCCAGGTGACAAATGAATCACCAGAGAAAACTATGTTGTCTGTTCTCCAGGATTTTTCATAAATTAGATCCTAATCTCTGATATAATTGTTGGGGAGTACGTCCACTGACCAAAACCTTGTTCACACTAGGAAAACTGCATATGCAGTGACCATCTGAGGCTCTGTGCTCACTGTGCTGGCAACTGTCACTGATGCTGTGCTGTCACTGTCTCCTCATCAGCAGTGTCCCTCTTGTTTGGGTTGTGTGTGTGACTCTGTGGCATCACTAATGTGGTCATCAGAGCCCTGTAGTATTGGTGAAGGTTCAGTGATGCCAAAAGGGTGAAATAGTAAAGAGGTTTATTTAAAGAAACTGGGGAACCTTGGCTGCTGTGGTTCAGTTGGTTGGAGCACAACCATATATTGAAAGGTGGTAGGTTTGATCCCCAGTGGGTCACGTAAGAAAGGCGACAAGTTGATGTTCTCTCTCACATTAATGTTTCCTCCTCCTCCTCCTCCTCCTCCTCCTCCTCTGCTGGGGTCCAGCCCCAGCAGGTCCAGGGGTTCCCACAGGTGGGGAGACAGTGTTCAGTTGATCAGCAGCCTAGCCAGGATCTCCAGCCAGGTTCTCCAGCCAAGTTCTGTCTTTTATTGTCTTGTTACATCTGTATTTATACCAGTTGATTTTAATCCTGTCAATTTCTATTCCAAAGGTTAGGGCATTTCTTATCTCCATTCCAGGGAGTAAAGATTATGTAGCTTAAGGGTGATTGTTCATAGTTAAAGTGATTAACTACCCGCCTGGCATTTAGTTAAGGGGTTTTATTCCCTCCCTAACTTCAGGGAAAAATCCCTACCTGGGGAAACAACCTTTCTCGGAGAGGTGACCTTGGTTAAAACACATAGCGCCAAGAAGGGGAGCAAACATATTAAGAACAGTATGCCATATACGCCAGGTCCCTTGAAACATATGCTGTGCAGATGTTTCTTCCCTGCAGCGACTGTGTCAAGCAGCAAGGATGGACCGGCTTCCGGCAGGGTGAGATTATATCCGCTCTACCAAAAGTGCTTTGTAGTGATTCTTCTTCTTCTTCTTCTTCTTCTCTCTCGCTCTCTCTCTCTTTCTCTCTCTGTCTCTCTCTCTCTCCCCCTTCTCCTCTTTCTAAAACCAATAAGCATATCTTTGGTAAGGCCTACAAAATAATAAATATTAAAAATCTGCGGATTAAAGAAAACGAGTTCTGATGTGCCCATGTATAACAATGAGCCCATAGATAAGCCTTCTCATCACAGCAGGCAAAATGTATGCCATTCTTATTCCAAACATGCACTTTTAGCTTTTCTTATTACCTTTCAACTTCTAAATGTTTATTTTCAATGCATTTTTATTTGATGAAAATATTGTGAAAAAGGGAAATGGTGTGATTTGCCCCAGTCCTTTAATCCCAATATCTGGCTGAGATCCTGAATGCCCAGGACTGGCGAGAGCTCAACCCAGCCAGCATTTCTGGGTCACTTCTTACAAGGGCGGGGCTGAGCAACTACAGATTTAAAGGAGGAGCCTGACACAGTAGAATATGTCCGTTACTATAAGACTTGCTGGAGTAAGGTAGATACAGTAAGAAAAATTCAGTATTTCAAAGACCAAAAAATGTCCTACAGTTGCTGGGATCAAGGTGGCTTTTGCTGAGGACAAGGTCTATAAACACTCTAACTGAAAACAGAGTATTTGGTAAATGAAAAGAATCCTTCCCAAAGATAGTATGCCTGTCCTCCCATCCAACCCTAGTGCATGTCAAATGAGGCCACAGCCTACCTGCTCACCTACTGTACTCTTTCTACTACCTCCACCAGAGAGTCAGATCTCATTCCCTCATTCACCCTTCCAAGTAAGGGAGGAAAGTAACAAACCTGCTATTTTTTCACAGCCTAAGTCTCAGATTAATATTCCTGCCACAATCTTTTCTTCTGAAATACCTCCACAGCCTAGGACAGTGATGGCGAACCTTTTGAGCTCGGCGGGTCAGCATTTTGAAAAACCCTAACTTAACTCTGGTGCCGTGTCACATATAGAAATTTTTTGATATTTGCAACCATAGTAAAACAAAGACTTATATTTTTGATATTTATTTTATATATTTAAATGCCATTTAACAAAGAAAAATCAATCAAAAAAATGAGTTCGCGTGTCATAGGTTCGCCATCACTGACCTAGGACCTTGCATCCATTCAAACACAGCTCTGTAACAGCAGAATCACCTCCAAAAGGTTCTATCCTGTTAAGGACATACTGAGTTCATTTTCAGAAACAACAAAACAGCAGTCATGTAGCAGAAACATGCACATAGGAGAGAACTTTGACCTGCAGCTGTACCTGGAACCAAAGTCCCACTAACCCTGCCCTCCCCAAGGAACCAAAAGACCGAGATTTGACCAAAACTTGAACTTTCAGAAGTCAAGGGTTTCTTGTCCAGAAAGATCCAGTGTTGATGTCCCTTTACTGTAACTGGCCAAGCTCCAAGGTCTTCCAATTAAAATTTGCCTGCCGGCACTTCTGCATACGTTTCCCGTAATCCTTATAAATACTTGTCTTGGTAGAGAGAAAGATGGATTTGAGGCACCATTAGGTCTCCCATCTTCTTGGTTGGCACTTCTTGACTATAAACCTTTCCCTACTTCAAACTCTGACATTTTGAGTGTTGGCTTTTCAAAGCATCAGGCACCCAGACTTGGTTTTCTGTAATGGTTTTCTAAACTGCCTTGGGTAGCACCTAAAAGATCTCTTATGAGGACTGACCTCTGAATTAGCAGCATTGTCCTTGCCTAAACAAGCTACATGGATGTTATTTTCTTCATTAGATCCTGATTACCACACTTTCTTCTTGTCCATCAGAACACGAAAAGCCAAAATCTGGACATGTGAGGAGTGATAGATCCTAGAAAGGCTACGGAGCAAATGGTTTAACTTGCTGCACAATTTCTAGGGCTACTGAGGAATTTGCCTAAACAAATCATGAAGGTACAAAGAATGATAACTTCAGGTAACAGGCACCAAAAAGTAAACACTTAAGCAAAATTCATTTTCAGGAACTATTTCCACCCTGAGGAATCTTAGGAGAACTGGGATTGAAAGTTCAATTTTGGAAGTCTTCTACTTTTAGACTCCAAAGGAATAAATAGTTGTTTACAACAGAAAACAGAAAAAGGCCTTGTCTGTGATGAAGCAAAACAGACTGAGCCAGGGAGTGCCAATGATGCAAGGACATGGGGCACAGACACAAATAGGCTTGATTGACATACATATTGTTCAGCTCCTACAGACACACAAGGAGGGTACAAGACATGTTAGTTGACCATGGAAATTCCCCAAAGTGGTCAAAATACATTCCCTCAAATACCACAACTGACTAGAGCACCTTGTGCATAACTCTATTTAATGTTTGCCTTCACATGGTAACATAAGGATCTAACATCTGCCCATTATTGGACTGTGAGCTGTCAAGGAGCTTGATAGCCTGCTATACCTTTGCATGCCAAGGCCCAGCACTATGCTCAAAAAGGAACTCTGAAATGACCCAATAGATATGTCTTTCTCATCAAAACAGACATTAGTCCTGCACCTTACACAGTGTCTGCTACATTTTCACTCCCTGTTACAAATGAAGAAACTGAAGCACAGGAAGAGCCTAATATTATGCACAATCCTGAGGGACAGAGCTCATTGAAGACTCCAGTTCCAGGCCAGGCTGATCAAATAGCTATCAATATGACATGATAAAACCAGTCTTGAGAAAACTTTTTAATTTTTTAAAATTGATTTCAGAGAGGAAGGGAGAAGGAGAGAGACATAGAAACATCAATGATGAGAGGAAATCATTGATTGGCTGCCTCCTGCACACCCCCTACTGGGGATTGAGCCCACAACCCAGGCGTGTGCCCTTGACCACAATCAAACCCTGACCTCCTGATAAAATGGAACTCCCATTTGATCCAGTGATTCCACTTCTAGGAATATATCCCAGAAACTAGAAACACCAATCAGAAAGGATATATGCACCCCTATGTTCATAGCAGCACAATTTACAATAGCTAAGATTTGGAAACAGCCCAAGTGCCCATCAGCAGATGAGTGGATTAAAAAATTGTGGTACGAGGGAGATCCAAGATGGCGGCCAACAGGACGGCTGGCTGCAAGATAGTGTGTGAGTGAGAGCACAAAAGGAGAGTGCATGGACGTGTGGGAAGTGTCTGTATTTGGGAGTGAGGGACAGCTGTATTCCACAGGACTGTTGGGGGCTGGTGAACCAGGCACCCCTGGCCGGGCAGCCTCTACTGCTGCTGAAATCTCTCCCAGAGTGGCAGGCTCTGCCACAGAGACTGTGCCATTTTGAAGGGGAGAGTGGCTGTGATTGGAAGCCCAGGCTTACCTTCAACCGGGGAGACCTCGGATACCTCCTGGGACCCTACAACCACAACGCCCAGGAACCAGCTGCCTCAGTTACGAACACACGAACACCGAAACTACAGCTTCCCTGGCCACAGGTGCCTAAAAAGTTTGTCCAGGGGGAGACAAAGTGGTGGCAGAATACGCAGACAGGTCCTGCACCTTCTCACAGAGCAGATAGAAGGAACAGCTGAATCAAATAACATCCACCTGAAATTTGCAAATTAAACACACCTGGTGAGGCAATCTGTGAACAGAAAGGTCAGAGATTCCCTGAGAGAGGTGAGATCTGGGATCCAGGCTGGAGGGAGAAATGCCCGCATTGGGGACAAGAGTCTCAGAGGGAGACTGTGCTCCACCAAACCCATGGCCCTTGGGGTCAGTGTAGCCCTCGAATGTGTAAAGGGATCCACAGGGCTGCTGACAGAGGGGGACTATAGATATAAGCCCACAGCTGTGGGAAACTGTGCTCAGAAAGGCAGCCTGAAGTTCTATACCGGCCGCACAGTGCCAGCGGAAAAAGACGTGAGTCGGCATGGTTCCTTTGTCTTTTTTTTTTTCTCTCCTTGCTTTTGCTTGCTAAATATAATACATAGCATCTTCCAATTAAAAACATTCACCGAGGCTGCAGGAGAAAATTGTTTTTGTGGAAACTGGGGATCAGAATAAGGAGAGATGAGCAGGAAACCAGCTCTGGGTCAGTCCGTCCCTCCAACCCAGTATTAAGTGCGGCAGGAAAAGAAGAATATAAACACTGGGTAGTGGGGTCATTTAGTCAGGAAATTAATACAGAAACACTGCCACCCAGGGGTTGTAACAGAAATTGACACTTTTGTAAATACAACTGAAGGCAGGCAGAGAAACAAAGTGAGCGGAGAGATCCCATCTGCTTGAAAACAAGGTTGTAGCTTATGACACAGAGGAGCAGTGGATTGCAGGGAACTTCAACACTGTGCTGACTACCTGACAGGAAACAGACATGCCAGGCAGAAGAGTAAAGGAAGTGAATGACCTTCACTACTTCACTTTTTTATTTTTTATCTTTTACTTAAGAAACTACAATTTTTTTCTCACTTGATTTTACTTTTTTAATATTATATTTGTACTTATTTTATTTATTTAAAATACATTTTTATTGATTTCAGAGAGAAGGGAGAGGGAGAGAGAGATAGAAACATCAATGATGAGAAAGAATCATTAATTGGCTGCCTCCTGCACACCCCAAACTGGGGATCGAGCATGTGCCCTTAACCAGAATCGAACCTGGAACCCTTCAGTCTGCAACCCAACACTCTATCCACTGAGCCACACCAACTAGGGCTATATTTTTTTTTATTGCTAAAAGTATTACAAAGGGTATTACATATGTGTCC
>NW_005370740.1:2685495-2717210 GCF_000412655.1 Myotis brandtii
CGCCACTCCCAGCTCTGTTTCCCAGGCTCCCCAAAAACAATCTTCCCCTATAGGCTCTGCTAGCGACCCCAACTGGGTAATCTCATGCACTGGGTTCAACAATCAAACTCACAGATTTAAGAGGAAGTGTGTAAATAAGAGCCTGGGAAGCTGTGGGAACTCGCAGGGCTCCACCTTCCAGATCTGCGCGGAGTCTCTGTGCGCGCTCTGGCCCCTGGCACCAAGTAGCCAGCCGGCTGGCAAAATCTGAGGCTGCCCCTTTGCATCCAGTCCAACTATGGGCTTATTTATAGTGTTCCCTTCTGCCAGCAGGAGAGCTATATTTTTAATTATTATTATAACTACTGCTATTTTACCTTTTTAAAAAGTTTTATTTTATTTATATTTATTTTATTTTATTTTGGGATTAGTGTTCTACATTTTATTTTTCTTTTAGCATCATTTTACTCTATCTCAATTTTTCCTTTATGCCAACACTCACTTCCTCACTATTCCCCATTTTTCGTCCTGTTTCTCTTACCCTGTTCCTGCTTTAGTTTTTCTCTATCCTATCTTTTTACTTCCTGTTAAAAATTGATCTTACTCATATATCTAATTTCCTCATCCCTGCTCCAAGTCCATACACACTTCTTTCTTCTCTTTCTTCACTGGCCAATTTTTTTTCCTTTTTCTTTTCCTTTTTCTTTCTTTCTGTCTTGTTGTTTGTTTGATTGTTAGTTTTTTTTTCTTTTTTATTACTTCTGATTTTCCTCTCCTTGCTTGTTCTCTTCTTCTACTAATAGCTTAATTAATTCCAATCACCAACTCATGCCAATCTAATCTCTATTCTCCTTTTCCAATAATAGATGAATACGTAGATAGATAGATTAAAAAAATGGAAGATATATATTTTTTTCTTTTATATATATTTTTATCTATTTTTTCCTCTTTTTGTATTTTTTTTTCTTTTCTTCTTATACAATCATTCTCTTTCTACCTCCTGTATATTGAATTGTGGCCATTTCCCCATTCATTCAATTCCTTGACCTTAACTCCTAAAAATGTACTCTGCCTCCTCAGAGTCATTTGGGTGTTTGTTGTTTGGGTGTTGTTTTCATTTTTTGGATTAGTTGTTGTTTGTTGTTTGCATTCACCTCTGGATGTATGTTGTTGGTTTTTTGGAGTTTTCTCCCAATATACATATATTTTAACCCCTTATTTTTTCTTCTCTTTCTTTTCTCTCTTATATTTTTTTCCTTTTCTCAATATCATTTTTGTACTCTTTTCTCTCCCCCAATTCTCTCATCTCTGGTGGTCACCTTTATTTGGGGTTATTGGTATAATGAATATATTTGTGTTTGGTGCCCTGTGTGTTGTATCTTGTCGTGCTGTATTTTGTGCCTTTAAGTTAATGCAGGAGAGAGAGAGAGATACATAACAAACACCCTGCTAGGAGCAAACATGGGGAGACAAAGAAACAACCCACATACAAAAGAAAAGGAGGAATCACCAGAAAAGGAAGTAAACTAAATGGAGGCAAGCAATATGTCAGAGAAAGAATTCAGAGCAATGATCATAAGGATGTTGAAAAGGATGGAAGACAAATTCAACAATATGTATAAGAACGAAGAAGAAATGAAAAATGACATTGCTGCAATAAAGAACACAATAAAAAAACATCAACAGTAGACTAGAAGAAGAGGAGGACTGCATCAGTGACCTAGAAGACAAGGTAAGGAAAAAATACCCAAGAGAGCAGCAACTGGAAAAAAAAAACTTTAAAAACAGGAGGAGAGCTTAAGGGAACTTTGGGACAACACTAAATGAAACAACATCTGCATAAAAGGGATGCCAGAAGGAGAGGGAACTGAGTAAGGTATAGAAAACCTGTTTGAAGAAATAATGACAGAAAACTTCCCTAATATTGGGAAGAAGAAAATACTCACACAAGTCTAAGAAGCTCACAGAGGCTCAAACAAGATGAACCCCAAAATACTGACACTAAGACGCATTATAATTAGTTGGCAAACACCAATGACAAAGTCAGAATTTTAAAGGCTGCCAGAGAGAGACACAAAGTTACCTAAAAGGATCTCTCATCAGACTATTGACTGCTTTCTCAACAGAAACATATCAGGCCAGAAGGGAATGGAATGAAATATACAAAGTCATGCAAAGCAAGGATCTGAACCCAAGAATACTGTACCCAGCAAGGCTATCAATCAAAGTTGAGGGTGAAATCAGGAGCTTCACAGACAAAAAAAAAAGGACTAAGGGAGTTTATCATCACCAAACCAGCAATGCAAGAAATACTGAAGGATCTGCTGTAAAAAGTGTAAATAGGAAAGGAAGAAGGAACACAGGCATAAAAATGGCAACAAACAAGTACCTATCAATAGTAACATTAAATGTAAATGGATTAAATGCCCCAATCAAAAGACATAGGGTAGCTGAGTGGATAAGAAAACATGACCCATATATCTGCTGTCTACAGGAGACCCACCTCAGAACAAAGGACGCACACAGACTAATGGTGAAGGGATGGAAAAAGGTTTTTCAGGTGAACAGAAATGAAAAAAAAAAAGCTGGGGTAGCAACACTTATATCTGACAAATTAGAATTCAAAGTGAAGGCCATAACAAGAGATAAGGAAGGCCACTTCATAATACTAAAGGGAGCAATTCAACAAGAAGATATAACTCTGGTAAACACATATGCTCCCAATACAGGAGCAGCAAAGTACATAAAAAAACTTCTGGAGGATATCTAGGGAGGCATTGACAGCAATACAGTCATAGTAGGGGACTTTAATTCTCCACTAACACCACTGGATAAATCCTCTAAACAAAAAATCAGCAATGAAACATCAATCCTAAATAACTCATTATATCAGATGTAACTAATTGACATCTTCAGAATATTTCACCCAAAAGCCACAGAATACATGTTCTTCTCAAGTGCACATGCTTCATTTTCAAAGGTAGACTACATATTGGGACACAGGCAAAGTCTCTTCAAATTAATAAGATAGAAATCATATCAAGCATCTCCTCAGATCACAATCGCATAAAATTAGAAATCAACTACAATAAAAACAATGGGAAAAAATCAAACAACTGGAGGCTAAATAGCATGCTATTAAACAATGATTGGATTACCAAAGAGATTTAAGGAGAATTAAAAAGCATCATGGCAACAAACTACAATGAAAACACAACAATCCAAATCTATGGGACACAATGAAGTAGTCCTGAGAGGGAAGTTTATAGCTCTACAGGCCTACCTCAAAAAAAGAAGAAAAAATTGTAATAAATTATCTAATCCGACAACTCAAAGAGTTAGAAAGAGAGCAACAAGAAAATTGAGTATAAGCAGAAGGAAAGAAATAATAAAGTTCAGAGCAGAAATCAACAACATAGAGACCAAAAAACAATACAAAAGATCAACAAAACCAAGAGCCGGTTCTTTGAAAGGATAAACAAGATGAACCTCCAGCCAGGCTCACCAAGAAGCAGAGAGAGAGGACACAAACAAAATCAGAAATGAAAGAGGTGAAGTAATAAACAATCCCACAGAAATACAAAAGATTATGGGAAAATACTATGAACAACTCACTTTCAAAAAAAAATGAAAAACCTAGATGAAATAGACATATTCTTAGAAAAATACAAGCTCCCAAAACTCAATCAGGAAGAATAAAAAAACCTGAATAGACTGATAACTACCAAAAAATTGAAGCAGTGATCAAAAATCTTCCAGCAAACAAAATCCCTGGTCTGGATAGCTTTACAGGAGAGCTCTACCAAGCATTCAAAGAAGAACTCAAACCTACCCGCCTCAGACTATTCCAAAAAATTCAAGAGGAAAGCACACTTCCAAGCTCTTACTATGAAGCCAGCAATACCCTAATTCCAAAACCTGATAAAGACACTACGAAAAAAGAGAACTATAGGCCAATATCCTTGATGAACATAGATGCTAAAATCCTCAAAAAATTTTTAGCAAATTGGATTCAGCATTACATTAGAAAGATCATACATCATGACCAAGTTGGATTTATTCTGGGGATGCAAGGATGGTACAATATCTGCAAATCAATAAATTTGATACATTACATAAAGAAATTGAGAGACAAAAATAATGCAATCATGTCAATCGATGCAGAAAAAGCATTTGACAAAATCTAATGCCCTTTCTTGATAAAAACTCTCAGCAAAGTGGGAATAGAGGGTTCATACCTCAACATGATAAAAGCCTTATATGACAAACCTACAGCCAACATCATACTAAGTAAGCAAAAACTAAATTCATTTCCCCTAAGAACGGGAACAAGATAAGATGCCCACTTTAAACACTCCTGTTCAATATAGTACTAGAAGTGCTAGCCATAGTGATCAGAGAAGAAGAAGAAATAAAACACATCCAAAATGGAAAGGAAGAAGTAAAACTGTCCTTATTCACAGATGACATGATACTATACTTAGAAATCCCCAAAGACTCCATCAAAAAACTACTAGACTTAATAAATAAATTTGACAATGTAGCAGGATACAAAAATTAACACCTAGAAATCTATGGCCTTTTTATACACCAAAAATGAACTCACAGAAAGAGAAATGAAAAAAAAATCCGATTTGCCATTGCACCAAAAAAATTAAAATACCTAGAAATAAACTTAACTAAGGAGTTAAAAGACCTATATTCAGAAAACTACAGGACATTGAAAAAGGAGATAGAGGAAGACATAAAAAAATGGAAGAGCACACCATGTTCATGGATTGGTAGAATCAACATCATTAAAATGGCCATACTATCTAAAGCAATCTACAGATTCGATGCAATCCACATTAAAATACCAACGGCATATTTCAAACATTGAGAACAAACTCTCCAAAAATTTATCTGGAATAAAAAAAGAGCTCAAACAGCCACAGCAATTCTGAGAAAAAAGAACAAAGTTGGAGGGATCACATTACCAGATATCAAGCTATATAACCAAGTCACAGTTCTCAAAACTGCCTGGTACTGGCACAAGAACAGACATATGGACCAATGGAACTGCACAGAGAACCAAGAAATCGACCCAAGCTATTATGCTCAATTAATAGTTGACAAAGGAGGCCTGACCATCCAATGGAGTCAAGACAGTCTCTTCAATAAATGGTGCTGGGAAATTTGGTCAGATACATGAAAAAAAAAATGAAACTAGATCACTAACTTACATCATACACAAAAACAAACTCAAAATGGATAAAGGACTTAAATGTAAGACGGGAAACCATAAAAATCCTACAAGACTCCATAGGCAGTAAAATAACAGGCATGCAGTGTAGCAATATCTTTACCGACACAGCTCCTAGGGCAGTGGTTGGCAAACTGCGGCTTGCAAGCCACATGCGGCTCTTTGGCCCCTTGAATGTGGCTCTTCCACAAAATACCGACTTGGGCCACGAAGTTTCAATTGCACTGTACGTGCGCGCCCGCACGTGGTATTTTGTGGAAGAGCCACACTCAAGGGGCCACAGAGCCGCATGTGGCTGGCAAGACGCAGTTTGCCCACCACTGTCCTAGGGCAATGGAGATTAAGGAAAAAATAAACAAATGGGACTATATCAAAATAAAGAGCTTCTGCACAGCAAAAGAAACCATCAACAAAACAAGAAAGCCCACTGCATGGGAGAACATATTTGCCAATGCTATTTCAGATAAGGGTTTAATCTCCAAAATTTATAGAGAACTGATACAACTTAACAAAAGAAAGATACACAATCCAATCAAAAAATGGGCAAAGGACCTAAATAGACACTTTTCAAAAGAGGACATAGAGAAGGCTGAGAGACATTTGAAAACATGCTCTAAGTCACTAATCATCCGAGAGATGCAAATCAAAACAACAAAGAGATACCATCTCACACCAGTCAGAATGGTTATCATCAACAAAACAATATACGACAAGAGCTGGCAAGGAAGAAAAAGGAACCCTCCTGCACTGCTGGTGGTGAATGCAGACTGGTGCAGCCACTGAGGAAGACAGTATAAAGTTTCCTCAAAAAGTTAAAAACGGAACTCCCATTTGACCCAGTAATCCCACTTCTAGGACTATATCCCAAGAAATCAGAAACACCAATCAGAAAGGATATATGCACCCCTATGTTCATAGCAGCACCACAATGTATAATAGCTAAGATTTGGAAACAGCCTAAGTGCCCATCAGCAAATGAGTGGTGAAAAAACTGTGGTACATCTATACAATGGAATACTATGCCACTATAAAAAAGAAAGAACTTTTACCATTTGCAACAGCATGGATGGAACTGGAGAGCATTATGCTAAGCGAAATAAGCCAGTTAGAGAAAGATAAATATCACATGATCTTACTCATATGTGGGATATAATGATCAACATAATTTGATTAACAAAAATAGATCCAGAGACAAATGACAGGGGAGGGGAGGTGTTAGAGAGCAACCAAAGGACTTGTATGCATGCATATTAGCATAACCAATGGACACAGACACTGGGGCGGTGGGGGCTTGCCTAGGGTGGGAATGGCTCGGGGGTTGGGGTTAATCGGGGAAAAAGGAGACATATGTAAAACTTTAGACAATAAATTAAAAAAAAAACCTGTGGTACATCTACACAATGAAATACTACACTGATATAAAAAGGAAGGAACTCCTACCATTTGCAAAAGCATGGATGGACCTGGAGAGCATATGCTAAGCAAAATAAGTCAGTCAGAGAAAGATAAATATCACATGAGGAAAGGCAGGGGAGGGTGGGAGGAAGGGAGAGAGACCTGCCAAAGAACTTGTATGCATGCATGTAAGCATAACCAATGGACACAGACACTAGGGGGTGAGGGCAGGAGCGGGGTGGGGGGCAATGGAGGAATAAGGACACATATATAATACCTTAATCAATAAAAAAAGGGAAAATAAATATATAAATAAATAAATACTTGTCTGAACACCCCCCCAAAAGACAAACAAACAAACAAACACAAAACACTATTTCGGCCCTGGCCAAGTGGCTCACTTGGAATGTTGTCCCATACACCAAAAGATTGTGGGTTTGATTCCTGGTCAGGGCACGTACCCATGTTGTGGGTTAGATCCCAGTTGGGGTATGTGCAGGAGACAATTGATCCATGTTTCTTTCTCTCTCTCTCTCTTTCTTCCTCTCTCTCTAAACAATCAATGGAAACATATCCTGAAATGAGGTTTAAAAAAGAAAAAACTTTTGGAACAATAGATTGTCTATGGAGAGATATCTGTTAAAGTGGGCCTGACAAATTAAACAATAATACTTATTATTATTATTACTATTATTGCTAGTGGCCCGGTGCACAAAATTTGTGCACATTAAAAGGGAATTAATTAAAAGAAATATTTTAATATTGCTATTTGCTCTTTCTCTATAATAGAAGAGTCTGAGATGAATGAAAATTAGTAAAATGTATATGAAAATCTCCCTCCTGTCAGAGTCTGGGGCACGCCGTGGGACCCAGAGTCAAGTCCCTGCCCATCTGCACGCGCCTCAAAATCATGCGAGACCCAGACCCGGCCGGCCCCACTCCCATCAAGCCCTGCAGGGCAGGGGGCGCAGCCTCAGGTCCCCCGTCAAGCCCCGCCAGGCATTGGGCGCAACCTCAGGTCTCCCATCAAACCCTGCTTTGGGGGGAGGGATCACGGCCTCAAGTCCCCCAGCCCGGCCTCAGGTACCCCGGCCCGGATGCAAGGCACAAGGGCATGAGGGCATGATGGTCATTTGCATATTAGCTCTTTATTATATAGAACTAGAGGCCCTGTGCACAAAAATTTGTGCACTCGGGGGGCGGGGGGAGGGGGGTCCCCCAGCCCGGCCTGTGCCCTCTCGCAGTCTGGGACCCCTCGGGAGATAACGACCTGCTGGCTTAGGCCTGCTCCCGGGTGGCAGAGGGCAGGCCCAATCCCTAAGTGCAGCCCCTGGTCAGGCTCAGAGCAGGGCCGATTGGGGAGTTGGGGCGCCGCCCCGTCATGCACAGAGCAGGGCGGATCGGGAGGTTGCAATGCCACCCTCAGTCACGCTCAGGGTAGGGCCGATTGGGGGGTTGGGCCACCGCCCCCTGTCACACTCAAGGCAGGGTCGATGGGGAGGTTGCGGCGCCAACCCCTGTCACGCACAGAGCAGGGCCAATCAGGGGGTTGGGCGCTGCCCCCTGTCATGCACAGAGCAGGGCGGATAGGGAGGTTGTGGCCCCACCCCCTGTCACCATACACAGATCAGGGCCCATGGGGGGGTTGGGGTGCCGCACCCTGTGACACACCGAGCCGCAGGGCAGTCAGGAGATTGGGGAGCTCCCCCCTATCAGGCACAGAGGAGGGCTGATCAGGGGGTTGGGGTGCCTTCCCCTGTCACGAACAGAGTAGGGCGGATAGGGAGGTTGTGGCCCCGCCCCCTGTCACTCACAGAGCCACAGGGCGATCAGGGGGTTTGGGCGCTGCCCCCTGTCACACACAGAGCCGCAGGGCGATCAGGGGGTTTGGGCGCTGCCCCCTGTCACACACAGAGCCGCAGGGCGATCAGGGGGTTTGGGCGCTGCCCCCTGTCACACACAGAGCCGCAGGGCGATCAGGGGGTTTGGGCGCTGCCCCCTGTCATGCTGATCCCGGTGCCGGGAGCCTCGCTGCTCCGCTGATCCCGGTGCTGGGAGGCCTATTACCCTTTTACTATATAGGATAGAGGCCTGGTGCATGGGTGGGGGCTGGCTGGTTTGCCCTGAAGGGTGTCCTGGATCAGTGTGGGGTTCCCCACTGGGGTGCCTGGCCAGTCTGGGTGAGGGGCTGAGGGCTGTTTTCCGGCTGGCCAGTGACTAAAGCTTCCAACTGCTCCTTGTTTTCTTCTCTCTTTTTTTTTTTTTTCTGGGCCAGCTTTAGCTCTGAGGCCTCGCTGCTGAAAACATAGATACAATGTTGCGGTCCGAGCCCGGCTGAATGGAAGCCCTTTTCTGGGGTTTTGTTTAGCTTCTTATTTGCAACATAGTATATAGTTGCTTAGAGTTGCAACTGAGAGGCTGGCAAGTTAGGCGGAGAACGTTGGAATCTGCAGCAAGCAAGCCTCGTGCTCGCTTCAGTGCCTGGCTGCCGGCCGCCATCTTGGCTGACAGTTAATTTGCATATACTCACTGATTAGCCAATGAAAAGGGTAGCGGTCGTACGCCAATTACCATGTTTCTCTTTTATTAGTGTAGATTATATAGGATTATTGTGAAATGCAGGGGTAGTCCATATGGCTCATTAGTCAAAGACATAGGCTTGCGAACACACTTTGGGAAATCAGAAGCACATTTCCCTATAGAAAAATCCAGTATTTTCTTCTAACCATGCTCTTACTAATTCTACATGGTTCCTTAGATAATGGCTCTGCCCTGAGGACATCTCTAGGGGTGTGTCTTTCCAAGGTCTTTATTGCAAGCACCACCTGGAAGAAGTGATTACCTATCAGTTTGCCATAATGGAGGACTGCATAACCTTTGACACTTTTGAATTGCAACTGTTTTCTGTCATCATAAAGAAAAAACTAATCATTTTTTTCCAGCAAGCCACCTTCTTTTTCTCCTGCACAGACTATTATGAAATTGCCAAAGACCACACACTTTGCTTTCTCTGTTTTCACAGTTTTTAAAGCCATCATCAAAAGGCAAAAAGAGTGAGAGATGATGGTTTCTTTCCAACACATCATCTGAAGTGGAATTCCATTGGTAAAATATTATTCTTTTCTGGCAACTTACCATCGGTTCCATGTTCTTATTAAGTGTTTATCATCTTGCTTAAATAAAAGGGATACACACACACACACAAAATCTCAAACTTTGTCCAACTGGGAAAGTGCCATGCAGCCCTTACAATCATGTTATCACATATTCTAGAAATGAATTTTAAAAACAAAAACTTAGTTCATAATATAAAAGTTCAATTTATGATAACATTTATCTCTATGTTAATAAGGAATTTGCAAACAAAGATGATTACCCAGGTCTTTGAAGATGTACACCATGAATCAATCCAGCTACATATTAGTGATACAAGACAGTTGGTTTAAACAGAGTTGGCCCAATGTGAGATGTTTTTTATTTTTTTATGTGAAGTTATGTTGAAGGAATTTTGAAATGCACACCATCTGAGTCATAGGCACTGGCTCAGAAACAGGAATCTCGCACAAACATTTTTGAGAGGCAGATCAATGATGTAAAGTTTGTTTTCAAAGGAGAATAAAATTAACATTTTAATTCCAAAACCAACCCAGGGAGCAGCGAAGAACATGTCATTGGGCCCAAAGTTTAAGAAAGTTATTGCTGCCCTGACCGGGTTGGCTCAGCGGATAGAGCGTTGGCCTGCGGACTGAAAGGTCCCAGGTTCGATTCCAGTCAAGGGCATGTACCTTGGTTGCGGGCACATCCCCAGTAGGGAGTGTGTGCAGGAGGCAGCTGATCAATGTTTCTAACCCTCTATCCCTCTCTCTTCCTCTCTGTAAGAAATCAATAAAACATATTTAAAAAAAAAAAGAAAGTTATTGCTGGTCATCAATTCATCATGAGAGCCCTCCTGGACCATGTCCACCATGTTCCGTGTCACAGAAATCAGCCCTCTACCTTCCCATCTCCCCTGCAACATGGATTACAGCAGCTGACACCCATTCCTCTGGGTCTCTAAGTGTGACTCAGCCCTTCTTGTCACCCTTTAGCAACACTTCCCACCACCTCATTGGCCTAACTTTGTGCTGGCCTCCTCTCTGATAGCATCCAATTGGGCCACCCTCACATACATAATTTTAGATTGACACACACGAGAAAGTCTTAGAGTTTCTGTTTAATTCCAGTTTATATTTTTAATGGTTCATGAAATTAGTGCCTGTTGCAAATAACAGGATCTTAACCCCTCAAGGTGCTTTATGACAGTAGGTACCTTTGCTTCTCCTACTTCCAGCACCTGGATTTTCTATTATACATCTGAATTTACAGGCCTAATACATTCTTCCAGACTTAATTTAAGCATCATCTTTACTATGAAATTTTTTTTGCCTCTCCCTTTGCCTGTAATTTTTCAATTCTCACTGTTCCTAGTCCACCTGGTATCTGTTGCTATAACTGAGGATGTATTATCTACTCACTTTTTATTACTCTTGAATTGTTTAACACATGTAACTTGGTCTCCCTCACAGATATCTCAGGCAGTCTGAGAATAGGGTTATTCTTGTATGATATTCCCTATAAGGCCTGGTCACAAAGCATCACTCAATAAGTAGTAATGGAAGCAATAATGGAAGACACCCTTCAAACCTTGGTGGAGATTGTAGCTAAAGTGCAATATATTCATATAGCTAAGCTCCAAAACATTGCCTCAACAAGTATTGAGTTTTATTTTATTTTGAGACTTATTTCTCTTGTTTTGAAACATTCATTTTGTATGGGGATAGAGGATAAGTGGTCAAAGGGACTGAAAAAGAGTCTGAGACCAATATGCCCTGTGTGGCATAAAAAGTGGCACCAAATATTACTGTGTGTTGAAATCACCTGAGTAGTTTGTTAAAAATAAAATTTAAAGCCTTAAGACTCACCCAAAACTACTTAAAAGATACCTCCCAAATAGGATTAGGGGCTTACCCCTACTTTAGCAAGCTCCCTAAAGGTTCTGGATAGCCAGATTGGTGCAGGTCACTGGGTTGGCATTTGGAAATCCCTCATGTAAACAATGGTTTCAAATCCTCATTCTAAAACTAAAAAGCCATGTGACTTAGAAGAAGTTGTTTAAACCCTCTGATTCTCATTTACTCATCTGTGAAATTGGAAAAATTAAATCCAGTTGCAGTGAGGAGATGACCCTGTTCTTCTGTCCCTGGTTTGGCTGGGGAATATAGACTTATGTCTCCATTACAGTGAATGTCAGTCATCTCAGTGCCAATACTCCTGGATACAGAAGATACTGAGACCAGAAGTGGAATCTTCAAGAGTACCTTTAGTCTGGAAGATAATCTCAAACACTCTATTGAGCCCCACAGTATGAATATGGCCTGACATGATCCTAGGTGGAGGATGGAAGGGATGCATTGACCTCTCCACCATGACATTTCTTTCAGGGGACCCTATGAGATGGGTTGATGCCTGAGAGTTTGAGAAAAACCACATCTAGTAACAAGTGGTACATTATTCATTGTATAAATTATTTTTTGTTATCCTACAAATTTAGCAAAGTTTTGTTAAATATTACAAGCTGGTATGAGTTGCATGATAGGAAATGAAGGGAAGAAATTTATGTGTGTGTGTGTGTATCTATATATACTAAAATGGTAAGGAAGAGACCAGAATAATGTTATCCACCTCCTGGAGGGAAGGTAAAAAAAAGGTTGAAATTATGACTATATAAAGAGCCTTTTTTCTTATACCACTAAAATAAGAAAAATAAGTTGGAAAATTTTTATACAGCAACACATATTTGTTGAAAATGCCTAGTGATTAGGCTTAATAATATATGAGCCTACTGGTATCAGTTAGGAACCTGCTAGGCTGCTGTAACAAAGACACCCAAAATAGATGGCTTAAACAAGATGTTAAAACCACAAGTTAGTAGTCCATAGATAACATCACCAAAGCTATCAGTAAAAATAAAAACAAAAAGGGAAGTAATCTAGGTCCTTAGCATCATCACTTTTACCTTAGTTCAAGACTTCATCTGCCATCTCTTCATTGAATCATTATAAGTAGGTAATATAGGAACCCAGATTATTTCTATCTCATTGCTCTGAATATTCTCAACATGCAAGCTTCTTTAATCTGGTCAGAGATGTTTGCTCCACTTCCCACCATCCAAGCCCATGGGAAGAGATAAATAAAAAATAGGAGCTGTGCCCTTTTGTTTGGAATATTCCCACATCGCTTCTGCTTACATCATATTGGCAAAGTTCTAGAACCAGTGGCCAGATCAAGATATAAGATAGAGTAGGAATTGTAGCTTTTAGCTGGGAAGCCATGTGTCTAGCTAGAATTTCTAATATGATAGTCACAGACGAGGTTAGATATTGGGAATCAAGAATCATTTTTGCCATACCACCTCAAGAAAGTTGATTAGTAAAATCTCCTACACTGTTCTCTTAACGAGCCTCTGTGATCTACTGTGGAGTGGTACATAGAAGGGAGTTAAATACACAAGAACTGAGTTCCTAGTGAGTTAAAGAATAAGACCTAGAGGTTCTGCCTAAATCAAATATAGTTTCCCCAAATGTATGTACCTTGATCAACTAAAGACATGCTTACTTTCCAACATTTATGTGTTTTTCAGCAAAACAACTACATACAAGATAGCAGACCTATAACTAAACAGATGAAAATGTTTATTCCCTCTCACTTTGAGGAGTTTGCTTTAGTAAAAGGGACAGTCATGGGAAAAAGACAGTAAGAGCTAAATCAAAGCATGACTAATACAATGGGACAATACAGTGGTAGAAATGACTAACCTGGGTTGAGGGGAGAGAGAAGTAAAATAAGTCTTCACAAAAAGGAGAGACTGTTTTCCTATTAAGAAGTTTCAAGGGCAGGGCAAGTTCAGGAAGGCAAGGATGAGGAGAGTGACATTCAGTGTAGCTGAGGTAAAGGTTTGTAAGGGAGTGACAAGTGAGCAGTGTGAGGTACTCAAGAAGTAAGCATGGCCCAGTCAGGAGCTGAACTGTTTTCTTTTGGGCAATAGATAGTTGGTTTGGAGTACCAGCAAAGCTCATTGTGTTTCAGAAGGATCATGACAATGACCGTGTGAAATTGGTGAAATTATAGAGAATCGTGGTGAGGAGATAAGTGTGGAGACTCTTGCAGCTGTTGCAATAATCCACTTAGAGATAACAGACAAAAGCTTGAGGCTAGATGGATTTGGTGATGCTGGAGAAGGAGGGGATGGAGAGTCCTCCTTCCTGCCCTTCCTCCCTCCTTCTTTCAACCATAAGGTTTCCTGGGCATTTATGATGTGTTAACCTCATGCTCAGCACTGAGAATAGATATAAGAAAAGATTCTCTGGGTCCTCAAAGAGGTTACAGTCTAATAGTGAGCTCAAGATGATAAAAAAAAATTATTATTGGCTAAATGTGTCTTTGAAAAAAATAGAAAATTAAGAAAGTAAGTTAGTCATTACCTGAGACATTTCATTCAGGAGGCAAAAATCTTTATAATCTGAAATCAATTTGGCAAAAACTAATTAAAGTGTACTTTATTGATAAAATGTTGAAAATTAGTGTGATTCTTAGGAAATTAAATACATACATAGGCATTAAACATCCATTCAGCAATTATTTATTTAAAGTTTTATACAGTCCAGTCAAGATCATGGCTAAGGTAAATGTAGTACTCACTACCTCCCACAATCACATCAAAATTACAACAAAATATAGAACAACCATCATTAGAACCACCTGAAATAGAAGTCCTACAACTAGGGAATTAAAGAAGAAGTATATTGAGATTGGTAGGAGGGGCGGAGACATGGGGTAGAATTGTGGAACCAGCTGGTCCCACACCCACATGTGGCAGTTTAAAATCAGGTGGGATATCTTGGCTATGGAGGTTTCCCTGAGGAGTAAGGCATCCCAGCCCTATATCAGGCCTCCCAGCCCAGGATTCCAGTACCAGGAAGAGAAGTCCCCACAACTTCTGGCTGTAAAAACCAGTGGGGATTGTGGGTGAGTGACATGGAGGCTGCAGGAGTTCCAGGCAGTTCCTCTTAAAGGGCCTGTGCATGGACTTACTCAGACTCACTTACTCTAAGCTCTAGTGCTAGGGTAGTAGCTTGAAAGGGACATTCAGGAAGGAACTAACTTGCCTGAAATCAGGGTGAGAGTTGGAGAGGTAGCTTTCTCCCAGACAGAAGTGCTGGTAGAGGTATTGTTCATTTACTGAGCCTTCCCCATCACAGAGCTAGCAGACAGGGCATCATATCTGAATCTCCATCAACCTTTCTCACACTTTTTGCCCAGTCCTGGTGATTCACTGAGACTCTACCCCTCCCTACTTGCAGACTCATCCAAGCCATTTCCAGTGGCTTTTCCATATAATTGCCCACTCTTGTCTCATGCTTTGGACTTTGCTAAAATGTCTCAAACAAGCAGCAGCTGGCCTCAGCATGTCCTGTACCTTTTAATAAGTGGCCCCAGGACCGGCACTAGTGACAGCCCACTCTGGTATAGCTTGGCCTCTCCTGGGCACCTCCAAGACCAACACAAGTAGATGCCATCTGTAGATTGCTTTATAGGTCATGGTGGGTGGCCCTGGGCAAGGCACAGGCAGTGGTTGACTTTGCACCTCCCAGAAGGCTCCAGAGCCAGTGCATCTGATGGTCAACTTTGACCATGTCAGATTACAACCCTATCACCTCAATGAGTGACACACTGAAGGGGTGAGTTCAGTGAGAACCAAAGCCCCACTGAAGCAAGTCCTGCTCTATAGGATTGGTTCCTTCACTTCAGTTCTTCCACTGTAGTCACAGCCAATCCTTGAAACCAATTGGCCTGGCGGAGGGGGGGCGGGTGTCAATCACTCCCAGTGATGCCAACATCAATCAAGGTTCAAATACAATAGGACATTCCACACAGCTCACACAGAGGTGCACCTGGAGTGCCCAGCCCAGGTAACTGTGAAGGCTGAGCCACTGGGCCCTACAGCACACCTACTACACAAGGTCACTTTTCCAAGTCTGGGAGACATAGCATATCTACCTAATACACAGAAACAAACAAAGGGAACGGCCAAAATGCAGAGACAAAGAA
This sequence comes from Myotis brandtii, assembly GCF_000412655.1. Classification (NCBI taxonomy): domain Eukaryota; kingdom Metazoa; phylum Chordata; class Mammalia; order Chiroptera; family Vespertilionidae; genus Myotis; species Myotis brandtii. Next base: position 2,701,259 of record NW_005370740.1, read on the forward strand.
ACATGTCACAAATAAAAGAACAGGAAAAATCTGCAGAAAAATAATTAAATAAAGTAGAAGCAAGAAAACTACCAGATACAGAGTTTAAAACAATGGTTAGAATGATTTTCAAGGAATTTACTGAGAACTTCAAGGAACTTAGTGAGAACATTAACAACATAAAAAAGGACCAGTCAGAAATAAAAGATACACTAACTGAAATAAAGAATAATTAACAGAAAATGAACAATAGAATAGAGAACATCAAGAATCAAATAAATAATTTGGAATATGAGGAAGCAAAAAACACCCAATCAGAACAGCAAAAAGAAAAAAGAATCCATAAATATGAAGATAGTGCAAGAAGCCTTAAGGACAACTTCAAATGTACCAACATTCACATTATGGTGGTGTCAGAAGAAGAGAGGGAGCAAGAAATTGAAAACCTATTAGAAAACAAAAATGACAGAAAACTTCCCTTACCTGGTGAAAGAAATAGACATGCAAGTCCAGGAAGCACAGAGAGTCCCAAACAAGAGGAACCCTAGATACATAATAAGTAAAATGCCAAAAGTTAAAGATAAAGAAAGAATCTTAAAAGCAGCAAGAGAAAAAGGAGTTAGTTACCTACAAGGGGACACCCAAATGACTGTCACCTGATTTCTCAACATAAACTTTGCAGGCCAGAAGGGAGTGACAAAGAATATTCAAAGTGTTGAAAAGCAAAGACCTATAATCAAGATTACTCTACCCAGCAAAGCTAGCATTTAGAATTGAAGGTCAGATAAAGAGCTTCACAGACAAGAAAAAACTAAAGGAGTTCATCATTACCAAATCATTATTACCTGAAGGGTCTTGTTTAAAAAGAAGAAAAAATAGGAACAATAAAATGGCAATAAATACATATCTATCAACAATTGAATCTAAAAATCAAAATAAATGAACAAGCAGAATAGAGAACATTTTTATGGTTGCCAGATGGGAGCGAGTGAGGGGGGATGGGTGAAAAATGTGAAGGGATTTAGAAGTACAAATTAGTCATAGCCCATAGACACAGACAATAGGTGAAGGCCTACGATGAGGTATGAGATGGGTGGAGTGGGGCCAAAGGGGGGAGAGGGGAAAATGGAGGACATCTGTAATACTCTCAAGAATAAAATTAATTTAAAAAATAGAGTTTTAGCCCTAGCCAGTTTGGCTCAGTGGATAGAGTGTCAGCATGTGGACCAAAGGGTCTCAGGTTCAATTCTGGTCAAGGGCATGTACCTTAGTTGCAAACGCCTCCCTGACCCAGGCCCTGGTTAGGGCCCATGCAGGAGGCAACCAATCGATGTGTTTCTCTCACATTGATGTTTCTCTCTGTCTTTCCCTTTCTCTTCCACTCTCCCTAACAATCAATGACAAAATATCCTTGAGTGAAGATTAACAAAAATAAATAAATAAATAAATAAAGTTTTATACAAGTCACTTCCTATTGTTTTAATAATAAAACTAGGATTCAAGTTATTTGTACTGTTAAAATATGTGTGCATTTTTCTAAATAAGATATATGAGTGAGGTATAATAATATATGCCCTTAAACATTAAAAATAATAAATATTTATTAATAGTTTTCGGTGAACATCCAAAATAGATTCTCCATAATCTTCAGTATAATCTCTCTTTCCAAGAGAGATTATGTGAAATTTGTCTGACCAGCCAGAGAGAAGACTTTAGGGAGGTTCCTCAGAACCTCTCCACTTCTCATTCAGAAGCAAGACTCAGGTCAGGTCCTCTCATTGGGTTTCCTCTGTGGAGTGAGCTCACCCAGGGACAAACCATCCAAGCAAATCACAGGGAGGAAAGTTAACACCTGCTTTTGGTTATATTTCATGTCTCTGTCAGGAGAGTATAGGTCTAGGCTCAAGATGGATTCATGACAGAGTCTATGTGCGTTTAAATTATCTTCATCTAATTTACAAAGGAAGATGGTACATCTCTGTAATAAGCAGACCACTTAGTGAAACCATGTGGGACAGAAAGTGAATAGAACATCCTGTTTGACCAAAACTGCAGGAGTAATTTAAGGAGTCAGAAAGTCATTACTCTATTTGGATTCTGACCAGGAATCCAGGATTAACACCCAGAAGCCTGTAGGTAAAGGGCCAAGAGCACTCTAATGACCTAACTGCTTAGGGAGCTGATTACTAGAAAAGGCTTAGCAAAACTAGAACAGCCTTTTGGGGAAATGGTCCATGTAAATTACTGGCACCTGTACATAATGTTGATACTTAATTCCTTAACTGTTTGTATGGAGTCCACTTTGAGGATAAATGAGCATTTTATTATCATATACTTAATAATGAAGTAAAATTTAAACTCAAGAGAAAAACACCTACATGTAGGATAAAACATTATTTCCTTCAGTCTAACTTAGCTCTTAGTTGAACTCCAACTCAGAGTTGAAAAACAAATGACAAATGAAACCCTAGAAAATATTGATTAGCACTCTGTGTGCAGACTAGAAATAGTTATGAATAAACATCCAAGAACTTTAACAGGCTGTTTACACTTGACTCTAAAGCTAAATTTACTGGGGATGTCTACAAAATTAAGTAAGACACTACATGAGAACTGACATGCTGTGACAGATTGTATTATTATTCCTACTATAAGATGACACACTTCCTGCATGTTCTTCTGTGGCCTCCCTATAGGCAGAATTCAAATCTCCAGGCTACTGTGTGGCTTGGCCATGTGCCTTTATTGGGTTAATAAAGTGGAAGCAGATGAGATTGTATGCAGAAGCATTGCTGGTTCCTCCAGCTTTCTTGCATCTTTCTTCTTCTAGGAGGGTGGCTTATCCCAAATTAACATTGTTCCTTCGGCCTAGGCTTAAGAATGAGAAGATTCTTCATGTATACCAAGTGAGCTGTGGCAGCCACTGCCAACCATAGTCACTAACATATTACATCAAGAAGAAAGAAACACTATTGGAGACCATGAGGACTTGGAGACCATTTATTACCACAACAAAGATGCCTAATAACTCTTCCCTGATGAGAGGTCAATGTAAATAGTTTCACAGAAAATAATTGTTCCAATAAAACTTGACTTTAAAGACCTGATAAGAAGATATGTCTTGTTCTCTGTATAACAGGTATCATACACTTCTCACTTAGCAGTGGAAGAAATCTCTAATTGCATATCTATAAGATTTATCCAGAACTATAAGCAATTTCCCCAGTAGCTGTGGTCATAGAACACAAGACAGTGACATAAATCAGATTTCTCTTTGGTGATTCTTTATATCTCCTGTAGCTGTTTTCAAACCTCCTTCTTGTACAATTTTCTCCCAAAGAATTCAGGATATTCTAATTGTCCCCATTACAAAATTTTATAGACTCCAAACAACACTCTCACTTTCTTTGTCTTACATCCTTAAGACTCATGTGACAATACACAGGAAACTTCAGGGTTCTAAGAGGGTCCCTACTGAACCATGGAACTACTAGAAAATTAAGACAGCATTAGAGGAAGTTTTAAAGACTTCTCCTACAATCATACCCAAACTACAGAGATGTTTAGTAACCCATTTTAAACATAAAATAAAGCCTGTCTATAAAATTCAAAATGTTAGGGCAATGGCATAGACAATAAGCGAACCATAGAATGAACCCAAAGTCAGAGAAACCCAATAACCAGGTGGAAAGCTCTTCAATTCTTTGAAGAATTTGGTAGGAGAAGAAAGAAGATGAAGACATTCTTCCCTTCCTCTATTTGTATAAACACTTGCTGTGGTTTTCTGAATAAAGAGAAGCATCTGCTTCCTAGCCAGTGGATCAAAGTGAGAGCAGGTGGCAACTGCTTTCCAAGAGAAGCCAGTCAAGCACCAAAGTGCACAAGTGGCCGTTAGAATGCCTGGGGTGAGTAGGTGTTGAAACAGCCGCACAATATTTCCAAAAGTTCAGAGGAGATATTGCAGGTTATGCCCTGGAACATGTCTTAATTGAGACAGTTTTTATTTTTGCCTGAATTCGTTCTCCAACTTTAAATTTATACCTTTATAACTGTGACATTTTTATAAAACAGAAGATCTTATTGGTCCTCCTTTCTTCTGTGACTTCTTATTTAATTCACATAACAAAATATTTCTTTGGTTTCAGCACAAAACTCTGTGGCATCTTCTTGATTTACAGCCAACTGTTTATAAGCCTACATTTCCAAGTACTTTTTATTTGAAATGCCATTGATAGATTTAATTACATTTACCTTTCTTTAAAAAAAATTTCATCGGCACAGTAAAATATATTGAGTTTAATGTGTTTGGCTGCAAAAACTTTCATTTGGCCAAGGCTACAGAGACTGAAGTTTCCCAGTGTAGATTATAATGTTATTTGAGATGAAGTAAAGAGACATTTGTGGTACTCAGGATGACACATGATGTAATATCTATCTGCAGGTGTGATATTAGATTCTGCTGGTACAGGTACCTGGTATTGGTTTCAACATGGCTGAAGATAAAATAAAATAAAATAAAATAAAATAAAATAAAATAAAATAAAATAAAATAAAATAAAATAAAATACAACAGCTACAGCAGGGTTTGTTTGTTTTTTCTTCTTTTAAGAAGAGGAGTGATGAGCAGCAATTACAATGAGCAAACTGGTGTCTGACTACTCTCTTTCCCTGAACAACAGAAAATTTTTGCTCTTTGCAGTAAAACTATCAGTGCTATAAAATAGAAATAAAACCATGTTCCATGAATAATAAATATAATAATAATATGTGGGTTTTTACATGTGAAAATGATACAGATATTGACAACCTATGTTTCAAATAATCCTTGGATATAATACTTTCTCTTTATAACATTCATCGCACTAGTATTTACTTGAGGGCTATCTGTCTCTATCTCTAGTCTCTAAGCCAAAGGAGGGAAGGGAGCCAAAGTACAGGGTACATGACTGTACTCGACGCATATCTGCTAAAGGCATGACTCAACCCATATGTCCCTCTTCCTCATGAGCTGACCTTTGCAGAGTCATTCATTTACAAACAAGACAGTTCCCTGGTGATGGTGGAGAAGATAAATTATCATATGTGAAAACTGAAGCTTTGGTCTTGATCTCATTGAGAGGTTTGCCCTAATGGGTAAGCACCTTCAAAGTGCATTGTGGTGACCAGATGTATCAGCAAATGGAAGGTGATCATTTGAGTATTTGGAGGGAAAGAGGAGAATACGACTTGCCAAAGTGATTTCTAATTACATAACAACTTTGAAATTTTTAGGTATTAGGAACATTTATAAAATTGATTCTTTTAAAGTTAATGGATATTCAAATTATAGTTTGATTGACATGAATCCAGGCTTGATTGCATGACCAATTGGATGTACAGTTATCTAATAGATCAATGAAGTGTGAGACTTGATAGAAGGAGGAGGTGGAATCTCAATCCCATATTTTTTAACAGTTCTAGGAAAATAAAAACCATTTATTTACTTATTTATTTATTTTATCCATAAAAGAGAAAAAATGTGATTTCACCTGTTTATAATTCAAAAATTTCAAAGTGATGCTATAGTCATTACCTCATTGGATCCTCCTAATATCCCCAAAATGCAATTTGGGTTCTGAGTCACATTATATAGACTAGGAAACAATCTCAACCTGGGAGGTGCAGTTGAGCTGGACTCTGTGTCCTGTGTTCCTCTGCCCATATCAGGTTGTCTCAATTTGCCACCTAGTCATATTTGATCAGTGTGCATACCTTTAAAAGTGAAATGATTTAAAATTTGATGTGTTGTATCCCTTCACACTGCCCTTCTTTCTTCCCTCACCACACTGTATGCTAGATGCTTCAATCCTTTGAAACATTTGAACTCAAAGTAAGTTAATTTTTTCCATAAGCTCCACACTTTTGAAGATCAAAGCTGACATTTTACCCACTCTAGTTTATGTGCCAGTGGCAAACAAAAGAACTTTCTCTTCCCTATGAAAAGAATGTTTTAACACACAGTCGCTTCCTCATGGCAGAGTTCAATTGACTGCCCAACAGTGAGAGTGCTCAAAAGTCACTGCATCTAATCAGGCTTCCTCAGTGAGATTTTCCTGGAGTACTGGTAAGGGTCATCTCAAAGCATTTTTCTTTAAATCAGGGAATTGTTATTCCTGCTAAATTTGAATTCATATGCTGCTGCTTAGTAAATCCAACTCTAGGAAATTTTTCAACAACTTTTGAAAAAATAATCTCTAAATCATTTTACACATGTTTATTGAGGGTGGGTTTTTTTTTCTTTTTCTTGTAATTTCCTTAGAGGAATAAAAATGATAAAAGTCATTCACACAAAAATTCTTATTTATTCATTCTCTAGTCAAATAATTGTAAGGTCATATAATGAAAACAATTATAGAAAGTCAAAAGAAAAGACAGACAGGAAGGGAGAGAGAGAGGAATTTGCATTTCTCTCTACCAAGGTCCTTAACAAAAGAAGGCCAAAAGGAATACCTGCTTTGGGTTTCATGTTGGCCATGAGAGTAAACAAGGTGTGTTGTATTTAAAACAATCAGAAGTTGAGGAAAAAAACATGTGAAGAAATACTTTGAGGCCACTTAACAGATTTAGTCAACTCTTCAGACTAGGTCAGCCATTTCCCAAAAGATTAAGAGATGTGACTGAAGTATGAGGCAGATGAAAATCACAAATGGACAGCAAAAAGATTTCAGAGAACTCATGTATATCCAATATTTTTTAAAAAGAGAATGAAGTATGTTATAAATCCTTTTGATCATTGCAAAGATATTAAGGACTTGATGAGTTAACATTTAATTGATGAAAACTTAGAAAAACAAGGGTTTAATAGGAGGATATAATAGTTGACAAAGGAAAAGTTATTATAAATGGTATCTATATTTGTGAATGTTCATCTTAGATTAAGGAATATTGTTAATATATTTATCTAAGTTTGAAAAATACCTCTGGCAAGTTTCCATGTTATATACTTGTGGATAAGACTAATAAAAATTTGTTTATGACATTATTCAGTGTATTCTATGTGCTATATCAAACAACCCTCAAATTTTAATATCTATGTATAGTAGAGGTTTATTTCTCCCTCATACCATAGTCCAGTGTGAAGGCATTTTGTTCAATACTCAAGGCTCCATCCATCTTGTGGCTGTGCCTCCTGTAGGTCTGCAGGTTCTTTACATTGAAGCCAGGGGATAAGAAGAGAGAGAGCATTGAGCAGGAGAGGCTTTTTGGCACCTGCCTGGAAATGACTCCATCACTGCTGTTTTCATTCCATAAGCCAAAACCTAGTCTCAGGACCACATTCAGTTGAAAAGGACGCTGGGAAATGAGGTCTACCAATAGGCAAAAGAAGTCAAGGAAACTATGGCTAACATGAATAACAGTGAGTACTAGCCATCTTTGTCACAATGGAAGTACAAGATGGTTATATCTACAATGCATCTTATGTTGAATATTGTTTGGCTCTGCTACACCTAATAATTTTATAAACAACAAAATCAGAAGCCTATAAGTGTTCTTTTAATTTTCAGATGACACACAATTGGAGAAAAGAGCTAATAAGCTAGGTCAGTGGCTATAAAACTTGCTATGTAAGAGTAAATATTTTAAGCCTTTTAGGCCACAAGATCTCTGTCCTAAATACTCAGCTCTGCCATTGTATAACAAAAGCACGTTCAACAATGCATAAACTAATGTGTGTGGCTCTATTTTAAAAAAAAAGAAAAGAAAAGTATCTACAAAAAATGGTAGCTGACCAGATTTAGTCCACAGGTTAGTTTGTCACTCTCTGGGTTAAGTGACAGAATCAGAATTCAAATAAATAGTGTAATGGATTTGATTAGCCCAGTTACATTGACAATTCTTCATATAGATTGAAAAGAAAAGCACTCCATGTACCAGGTAATAATGTAGTCCTTCTGTATAATACCTTTACACAAACAGTGCTTTACAAAAAACTCAAAAGGAGTTAACAGTGTATTGTGACTACCTAAAGGTCATAAATGGAGTAACATGGCTTGTAGTTGTGTCCCCCTAGGGTACACCAGCCAACTCCCAAGAGTTGGTGAGTTTGTCAAGGTCCCATGTTGGATCCTTGGCCCACAAACCTGATTTATCCCTCAGAAGTAGGAAACATCCTTTAGTTTCACTCAATACATTGAAGAATTTTAAGGAAGTTAGAGTTGTACAACATCAGGGCTAGTCTTGCTAAGTAAAGGCCAGAATTTCCTGGCCTTTTCACAGTGGTGTTAGAGGATTCTACAATTGGATGAAAGGTTAAGTTTGATAACTTTTGTGGAACTTATAGAATCAACAGAATGTGTGAATATAAACTACAAAATAAGTAAACCTCAACTACTAATGTCTTTCCTATTCACCAGAACTGAGAAGAGAAAATGTTCTTGTGAGAAACTCTGGCATTGGATTCAACATTCTTCCCCCTCCCATGCCTGCCACCACGCGTTGATCCCTGCATAGAATTACAAGGTCTTAGAGTTAGTAAACAATTTTAAGAATACCCATCCATATTCCCACCCAGAGGAAAAGCTCCTTAGTAACAGCACTGACCAGTGGTCATTTGCCTTCTTTTTGGACACATTCAGACCAGAAGCAGAGCATTTCATGAGGCAGCTCCATTGATCCTAAAATGGTTTTATTCATTAGAACCCTCTATAAATCAGCTGAAATGTATCCTCCTGCGAGTTTCACCTTTTGGTCACAGATTGTGTTTGCTTTTATTTAAGCAGCTCCCCAACTTCAGTTTTTGTCTAATTTGAAGTTTTCAGCCTCTAGGTCTCATGGCAATACTTTGCTACCATGCTTACATTAATCCCCTCTCTGAAGGTAACAGCTCTGATGAGAAAGGTATAGAGGTATGCATGATGTAGACTATCATTACTATAGAGATAACAATAACCACCATTTATTAAATTCCTAGTGCTAAATAGGCAGGGACCAGGTAAGTCATTTATGTACATTATCACTAGTCTTCAGAGCAACCTTTATAGCAGGTATTCTATCTATTTTATAGTTGAATAAACTGAGACTGAAACAATGTAAGGACTCACTTAAGGGCAAACAGATAATAAACGTTACAGTCAGGAATTGGAATCTGGTGGGTCTGATCCTAAGTGTGTGCTCTTTCCATTTACCATCTAGGTTACCTGTTTTACCTGTCCAGGTACACTGTATCTTTGCCCTATTTAATGGTTTGTCATCACAAAACCATTAAATAGGGCAAAGATACAGTGTACCTGGACAGGTAAAACAGGTAACCTAGATGGTAAATGGAAAGAGCACACACTTAGGATCAGACCCACCAGATTCCAATTCCTGACTGTAACATTTAGTGACAACCACATTAAGACATCCAGAGAATCTATGACTTCTAACCAGACAAACAGAAAATGAAGTGGAAATATAAGGTACATTAATCCCCAGCTGAGAGGTGAAGGGTACTCTGATTTGAATAAAAGGAAACTCAAATGAAAACACAAAATTTACAAGAGAAGGTGAATGTCAGTATCAACTTTGAAGAGTTCCATTTGGAGGACATAGCATTACATGTCAGAAACATTTAAACACTGCAAATCTCATTAGTACGTGCAGTTTAGAAAAATAATAAAGGCACCTGTAGACGATGTCATCCAAAATGCACTCAGCAAAGTTTTAAACAAAGCCTGTGGACCAAAGGCTGATGATGTGCAAAAGAGTTGAATTGAATGACTGATGATGCTCAATGTTGAAAGAAACATTTTTTTCTGGATAGAGTACCACCCACACAGGAAATTCAACAGACATATTAATTATACCTAGCATGTAACCCAAAAGATCCAGGGAATGTCCTTTATTTATTTTTCTTTGGGGTGGGATGGGAGTAAAATAAAATGATAGCTGCAGATGATGCTAAGATCTGGGTGTTCTGTGTTCATCTGTAAAACCTAAGTCACACGAATTCTTTCCAAAATTGTTATCTTTCTCTGTAAATAAAACTAAGACTTCATTTCAAACAACTGGCCAAATGCAAATAACTACTAAACTCAACTCTGATGTGAGCTATTGCTCAACTATGGGAAAGACTTCCAAAATGATCCAACTGTTCTGAGTGGTATGTTTTTTCCCCCCACAGACTCACTCTTAGACACTCATATCCACTTTATTTATCCCTCTTGCCGCCTCCTGAAATAAGATACACATCTTTTCAGGACTCTTTCCAACCCCATCTATAAAAGCTTGCTTAAGCAATCTTAAAATTCCTAGTTTGCTAAAAGAACCATAGAGAAATTCAGATCACCCTGAGCTGGCAATTGGAGGCTGGTATTTCCTCAGTACTGACTTAACTTTGGTACACGGGTGCAAAGCTCATGAAAAAAGAAGACACCAAGTCCTCAAGTCCCTGGAGGTAATGGCTGTAGTGGAGACTTTTGAGCCCTGTTCTGTTAGTCGAGGTAGTATCACTGTCACAGCTAATGCTGAGGCAAACCTGCAGACCATGTGCCTGAGGAGCATTCAGGCTGCACAGTGCTTCTGCAGGGGTTCCCCTTGGCCCAGTGTCACCAGCTCCTCTGTCCCTCTCACCTCACCAAGCTTCTCCTGGATCGATTTTTTCTCCACATCACCTCACTGTCGGCTTGGCTCTGCCTGGAACTCTCTCCCTCTGACTATAACTCACTGCAGAAATCAGCTTTAACAATTCCCCTTGATAAACCCTCCTCTGAGTCTCCAAGCAGGGCAACATTCCCTACAAAGAGCATGTGGGGCCACATCCTTGAAATGTCTAGTGCCTGGCACGCCTGCAAATGGGTTTGACTGTGAGAAATGACTCATAAATGTTGGATTTGACTGAATTTCAAATTACGGACTGGGAAACAGAAGCATTGCGAAAATGAGATTTTAATAACACTCTGGAGAGCAGGCACCCATTGTACAGGAGCACAGGTGGGGCAAGGAGCATAACCTATTTATTTATACCCTCCTCCAGTTCCTCATTGACTGAGGACTGTGAGATCACTGTTTCCTCCTACGTGGCCTAGGTCTTGCTGTCTCCCATTGGGCCATTAAAATATTGGGCTGAGACCTTTCTAGCTGTCTCCACCTCCCTTTGTTTAGGGGAATCTTCATGGAAAATGTGCTATGGGCCACATACACTGCTCTCATACCCTCTCCCCCTCACCCGCTACATCCTCTTTGCTCTGGGGAAATTCAGTAACAGCCTGGCCACATGCTGTTTGTTTTCTATGAAGATAAGTCAGAGGCATGTTTCTTACATTATTGATGTCCTCTCTGCTCTGAGCCTCCTCATAGCTGAGCCCAGTCCTGGCTCATGCTCTGTCCCCAGCACATGTGAGCAGCACAGATTATTCTCAGTAAGTGGCTGTACCAGAACCTGCTTCCCCCTCAGTCTTTCACTCTGGAGTAGGAACTATGTCCTATCATGCTTGAGTTTCCCAAACAGAGCACAGCCTCCAACATACTGTAGGCACCTCACAACTATTTACTGCATAAATGACTATTAATGTAAAAAACATTTACACCTATAAAGAATTTTTGTGAGTTTATTTGAGTCAAACTGTCAACAATTGCTTGGAAGCAGAATCTCAATGTACTGGGATAATGCTCCAGAGAATAGCAGTTTTCACTTATTTTTTGTTTGTTTGTTAATTCTTTATTGTTGAAAGTATTACATATGTCTCCTTTTCCCCCCATTGACCTCTCCCTAGCCGCTCCCCGCCCCCACAAGTCCCTGTCCCACTACTAGCTGTGTCCTTTGGTTATGCTTATATGCATGTATACAAGTCCTTTGTTTGATCTCTTACCCCCTCCCATCTTTCCAGCCTCCCCTCTGAGGCTCAATGGTCTGTTTGATGCTTCTATGTCTCTGGATCTATTTTTACAAATTACCATCAAAGGTGGAGACCTAAGTGGGTTACATGAATCCATTGGTGATAAATTAAGGAGGTGGGAGGAAGCAAAGGGGGTGAGGGGGAACACCTCTGGGATTGGATAAAAAGTAAAATGATAGACACAAACTTCTTTTCCTGGGGGGGCGGGGTACAGGATAGTTAACAGTCAATAATTAACATGATAACAACAATGAAGGAATTAGTGGTATCTGTCCTGGCACATAGGGCATTTGGTTGTGCCCTGAGGGGTCCAGAAAAAAGGAAAGTTACAAGTTACCCTGACATTTCAACAATATGTTGTCATAGATGCAAAAAGATAATAGACTAAATTAAGGGAAAGATAGACCTTGTCAGGGAAGATACTCACATAGGATGTGACTACCCACCATAGTTAAGGTTTTAATTTCAGACAATCCTTTCTGGTTTTTTTAGGTCTTTGAGTTTGCAAGACTGCCATGCAGGTCACTTCCTCTGAGCTTGTTGGGTTAGCATGTGGCCCTTTTTTCATCCACATGACTAACAGGGACACACATTCTATTTCATAACATGATATGGAGACATAATCAACTAAGAATCTGTTATATCTTTTTAAAAATTCTTGTTTTTAATGAAATGACCATAATAATAATAATGATAATAACAAAAGATTTCTTCAAGAGCAAACTCATGGTACCCCTACCAAAATTAAATATGTCAGGTATGAAAAAAAAAACATCAGCCAGTTTATTTAGGTTTGATTTTTTTTTTAAAGAGAGAGTGGAAGGGAGGGAGGAGCAGACAGAGAGAGGAATATCTACTAGTATGTGAGAGAGACACATCAACTGGTTGCCTCCTGCTCATGCCCTGACCTGAGCCAGGGATCTAACCTGAAACCCAGGAATGTGCCCTTGATAGGGAATTGAAACTGTAACCCTTTTGTCCATGGGCCAATGCTCTAACCACTGAACAATACAAGCCAGTACATTTTTTAATGAGTTTTTATTTGTTTATTTTATTTGTTCCTTGGTTGCTTTCTGTTTTATATCCCACATCTGAATGAAATCATATGGTTCTTGTCTTTTTTTCATCAGCTAATTTAACTTTGTGTGATATTCTCAAGATCCATCCATGTTATTGAAAATGGTAGTATTTTATCTTTTCTTATGGTTGAGTTGTATCCCATAGTATATATGTACCACATCTTCTTTATCCAATCATCTACTTCAGTTGTTTCTATATCTTGGCCACCAATAATAATGCTGCAATGAACATAGGAGTACATATAGCTATACAAATAAATGTTTTAAAAATTTTGGGGTAAATATCCAAAAGAGGAATTTCTGGATCATATGGTATCTCTGTTCTTAATTTTTTGAGGAATTTCCATACAGTTTTCCCTAGTGGCTGTACCAGTTAACATTCCCACTAGAAGTGAATGAGGGTTCCTTTTCTCCACATCCTCTCCAACATTTGTTATTTTCTGTTTTGTTGATAACAGCCAATGTAACAGGTAAGAGATGGTATCTCATTGTGGTTTTGATTTGCATTTTTCTTATAGATAGTGAAGTTGAGACTCTCTTTGTATATCTGTTGGCCATTTGTATGATTTATTGGGAGAATTGTCTACTAAGGTCCTCTGCACATTTTTAAATTGGATTGTTTGGTTTTCTATTGTTGAGTTGTATAAGTTCTTTATACATTTTGGATATTAGGCCCTTATCAGAGATATTGTTTCACTAGTGAATTCTACCAAACACTCAAAGAAGATTTAAAACCTATCCTTCTCAAACTCTTCCAAAAAATTGAAGAGGCAGTAATATTTCCTAAATCATTTTATAAGGCCAACATTAGCCTGATACCAAAATCTGGCAAGGACACACACACACACACACACATTACAAACCAATATCTCTGATGAATCTATATGCAAAAATCATAAACAAAATACTAGCAAATCAAATACAACAATGCATTAAAAAATAAATTAAGATCAAGTGGGGTTAACTTCAGGAGCACAAGGATGGTTCAACATGTGTAAATCTATCAATATGATACCATATTAACAAAATAAAAGATAAAAATCATATGATCATGTCAATAGACACAGACAAAACATTTGACAAGATACAATGTGACATGCATTTATGATAAAAACATTTAATAAGATGGTGATAGGGAATTTTTGGACTGAAACCTGGATTCTTTGTCCACCGGAGTCACCGAATGAATCCACGAACAGAAGGTGGTATAGAAAAGGTGGAAATTTATTGAAGAACAAGTATAGACTCGCACATGGGGAAAGGGAAAGATTCTCACAGCACAGACTCCTACGTGGGGAGAAAGAAAGAGTCCCACAGACTTCCTGTTTTCATGGTTTATAAAGGCTGCAGTTCCTGTGTCCTGATATCCGCTCTGATTGATCAATATTCCCTTTTGAATTGGTTACTATAGTAACTCCTGAGGCACTTTTGATGATCGCATTTGAAGGCTGTTTTTGTTTTGTTTTTTAAGCAAGTCTCAACTTTTTAAAAATCTAGTTTGATTTTCAAGAAATTAGTTTCATTGCATACTTTTATCCCTAAACTGAAATAGATTTGAAATTGTATTCTGCTGATCATGAAGAGGCATTCAAACTATTACAAACTGTTAAACAAAATCCAGATGCAAAGATAAGAAATAATCTACACAAAATATCATCTTTCAAAATCTGAGAGCAGAAGTATGTCTTAGGTTTCTTGTTCTAGAGCGAGAATAAACCAATCAGGAGAGATTGAGTGAGTGGGAGTGAGGAAGGCCAAGTCCCTGCTACATTTGTGTTTTTAAAAGAATGAAATGCTGATAACTTGATCATAACCAGGTTGTTTTCTCACCATTATCACAATGAGTAAAATATCCTTAGTCAATATTCACGAGTGAGAACTTTTTAAACTATGCACTTAATTTAAGTTGTTTGTTAAAACGTATGATCTATATTGAAATGTTTAGATGTTAGTGATAACAAAAATTAGAAATATTCTGAAAGGATAAAGAACATTTTCCAAGCTCATTGTAATGGTTTCTATCCCATCTTTTTGTATTTACTCACCCTGTAAATCAGCAAATTAATGGCAACCTGAGTTCACCTTGGATTAAGTGCATACTTTACCTATTTAGAAACCCCATGGGGTCTCAACCAATTAAATCCATATTGTGTTCCCTCTACAGCAAGGCCAAGAAGCCCAGTTTCTTCTACATATAGAAATTATCTACTGCCTGGAGAAAACAGTGACAGCTGAGAATGCTATAACCTTTTCCTGTCAAGCAAAAGCTCTGGTAGCCATGATATAAAACTTTCCTAAGTGGTCACACTACATACCTAGTAAGAGCTCACCAATGGGGAGAAAAAAAATCCATTTAGACATTTAAAACTTCATATGTACTATCATTGCCACCTCACTAGCCAATAAAAACACAGCCTTCTTAGTGTTTGTGAGAATGGCGATGTACCCTGCTACTGGGGGATTCTGGGCTACAATGGGGATGCCAGGGAGAAGAGATAGAGTTGGCCAGGAGAAGATTCCCCACCAGGCTCATTTGCCTTTTCTGCAACAAGCAAAACCAGAAGCAGAGAAAGAAAAGAAAAGGAAGAGAAGAAAAGAGAAAATACTGGTGCATAAGAAAGTCCACTGACTGCTACATGAATGTGGTCCTGCAACTCTGCCCAGATCTCCCACCTCCATGGGACCAGCCCCCCTCCCTGTATAATAAGAAGGTTAACTCTTATACAATCTTTCTAAGTCATGATACTTCATTAAGACTTCAAAATTCTAAACTTTTTAGACACAGCTCTGTTATCAGAACATAGAATTCTGAAGCCAAAGCACACACATACATACACACACACACACACATATATACACTGAGTGGCCAGATTATTATGACCACCTGATGTTTGTAGGCAAATTAGCTATAATTTCGTGTTGAAGTTGCTAGAGGACCAGACCATTATAAATAGGGAAGCAGGTTGTTTACCACGACAGTAGGAGTGATTTTTTTCTGAAGATATGAGTAAACAATGCAATTTAACAGCCTTCAAACGT
>NW_005370740.1:2719055-2749335 GCF_000412655.1 Myotis brandtii
ATACTTAGGTATGTTGTGCTATTCAGACGTTGTTCCACACGAATTAAAGGGCCCAAATCATGCCAGGAAAACATGCCCCAAACCATAACACTGCCCCCACCAGCTTGAAGGGTTGTACTCATGCATGTGGGGTGCATGCTTTCATGCTGTTTCCACCAAATTCTCACTCTGCCATCTGCATGATGCAACTGAAAATGTGATCTTGTGCCTGCCATGTTCTAGTTGTGTGAACTTAGATTCTGAAGCTGAATTTTCTTATTAATAAATAAGCATAAAATATCTATTTTGTAGGATTCCAAGTAGACTGAAGTTAGGTAAATATACAATAATATCAAGAAATATTATCATTACCTATTCAATATTGTTACTCAAATCGTTGCTTATATCATGAAGGAACAACAAGAGACCCTCATAAATTGCATTTGGACACAGCTCTTAGCATGTACAAGGCTAAAGCTCTGACTGTCAGCTAAAGCCTTCTGGAATATCAGTGTTTCTTGAACAAGTCAGTTGCTGGCTACCTCCTGATCAACTGCACTCAATATTTTCCAGAAAAAAAAGATGTTAGGATAACTCACTGAAAACCTCTAATGGGGGATAAGATCACCAACTGAACACCTTTCATCTCTAGCTACCAACTCCAGAAATATCCTCGCCACACATTTGGGCACCAGATAGGATAATGCCAGTGGCTGCCAGACAGAAAGTCTCAAACTTCATGAGCCTAAGAATGGGGATTCTAGGGGTCAAGAAGATAGCAAATTGGTAGCATGAACCATAGTGACAGGGTTTGGAATCATGTGTGTGTGTTCCAGAACTTCCACCAAATCCAGTTCCCCAAATATAACCAAGGCACTGAAGGAAGCAGTGGAGGAGAGAGTGGGGCAGGCAAAACTTCTTTTAAAAAGATAGCCATAAATGGGAAATTTAATTGCTTTAACTCTAAAATAACTTATTGAAAAGAGCCAACTTCTATAAACCAATATAAGACAAGAGCAAGTGAAAGAGTTTCAATGGCCAACAAATAGAGCACTCATGGTCACTGGGTTGCAGCCCTCCACTTGGTTATTCTCTTTTTTTTCCCATTGCAGGTTTTGAAAAATTAAAATGGGAATATATGTCTGCATATTATGAATATTCTTGTCAGCATTCTTTCCCTCATAACTCTCTTCTCTTTCAAATATATTCATTTCTTAAAGATTGGAGCATTGTATATTGTGAGTGTCTTTCCTTGTCAATATTCACCCCCAATGTTGTTTTAGTGGCTAAGCTGAAGTCTGAATAAAACCCACTGTTCTATCCCTTATCTCCTGCTTTTCACAGAAGTGCTTTCATGGTGTAACCTAGGCTGTGACCAATGAACTCTTCTCACCAAAATTACTGACCATATTAACTCCATGATAACTCCTTCAATGAGGCCTGTTCCTCTCTGTCTTAATCTTCCATCTGGTCTGAGGACACTACATGGCTTCTTTATTACACAGTTTGTCTTCAGTGGATCCTTAGGTAACAGCATCTCTCACCCCAGAGAGCCTCCTGGACCTGCCACGTTCCAGGACTCACCTCCAGTGAATTCTTCCCTCTTTGTGGACCCCTGAATTCCCCTCCTTGGTAATTCTCTCTTAACTAGAAGCCACGGTGGTTCCTCCACCACCACCATCACCATGCAGTATCCACTTAGTGTTTCTTAAGCCTAATGAATGTGTCCCAATTCCTCTTTCTACCTCTGTATACAGTTGTTTGGCCCATGTATTACACTGAAAGTATTTATTTGCTGACTATTGCCAACTATTCCACTTTGTAAGCTATTTAGAAGCTCAACACCATTTTATTAAAAAAGTCACCATTGAGCACTCTGGCTCCTGTAAATGCCCATGAGGAGACAAAAAGAAGCAATCAGTTAACCAAAAGTTGGCTTTTATCTCCAAGGAGACATCTCTTTCGATTTTCAATTTAGAGTGACCTGCCCAAGAAATCATGTTTTCATAATTATTAGAAATATTCTGCAGGTTATTTGGCCAGGAAGTCAGTAGTTCATCTGAAACTCACATGAAATGAGAAGAATTTAGTTTGTTTTTTCTCCAATTTTGACTCAAGATAAATCAGGGCTGTGGAGACAAGGATGCTCCTGATTCTTTATGTAGCACCCAAGCTTACAGGAATTTGAGAGGTGTAGTAGAAAGTCACAAAAATCCTACCCATAATACATTGCTTTTGCTCCAAGGCAAAAATTGTTTGTAAAAACTTTTCTTTTGATTTTTGTTATCCAAATAATTCCAGCTTAGATTGGAACTCAAATATTAATCTGATAATGACACCGTTGAGACACATTCTCTGACGATTGATCTCACATGACTTCCCAGGGTTTACTTTAGCCATTTTCTGCATTCCTTTCCAGCCAAGGTTTGCCCACCTTTAAAACCAACCCCCACCCCCATCACCATCATCATCTGGGAGGAAAAAGACCCTGAAGAGGATGTCTTAAGATGATTACTATGTGCTTGGGAATATCCTTTAATTTAAATTTTGTGTTATTTTATTTTTAGCTTCAAAGCTTTTGCAGGAATGAACACCTGTCTTTCGGGTCATTACAAGAAATTGTCAGGTATCTGACATACTTTGTTTTGTCGAGTCCTCCAGCAGTGACACCAAGATAGAAGCCACATTTTAATAAATGATCAAAGCAAAGGACACCTGTAAAGCTGGGGTGGGCTCCTAAATTCTTTGATATTCGGTTTACAGATCTGAAAAGGCCTTTTGGTTCTCGATGTGTTTGTCCTTCCTTGGAGATCAACTTAAGCCTTTTTTTCCCCACAAAGGCAACATATTTAGCTAATCTGTGCACTGAAATTATGGGTGACAATGCTCATTCACACAGCAACTCTTAAAACCTTCTAAAATTCATACTCTACAATGAAGGACAACAGGGCACTGTCCAAAAGGCCCCATTGCACTGAAAATTTGTGGCCATGCCGCCTAACATACAAGGGCCCTCAGGAGGCCTCAGAAATCCTTGGACTTGACATTAATTTAAGGAAACCACTTGTGACCTGTTACTGCAAAAACAAAGAATGTGGAATCCATTCAGACAATTCAGAATTCTAAGTTCAACTGTAATTATTCCATCTTACAAGCAGAAATCAGGTATTTTACATAAACTAAATGCAAACATAGTTATATATGTTTATAGTATACACTAGAGGCCCAGTGTGCAATTGAAATCACACGAGGAGGCGCCCCACCTCCCGCCGTGCGAGGAGGCACCCCACGGGCTGCCACAAGAGTTGGGCCAGACCCGTGCCTGACTCGAGAAACCTGTGAATAGTCACTGAAAATTTTGATTGATTGGACCATTTGAATCTTGTTCAATTATAGGTACTGGAGTTGAAACCAATGGAACAGAAAGATTTAGTCAAATTCATAGAATTGAATGCTAAGAATATGTGGCCCGAGCATTGCCAACCTGATAACGATACAACTCAGAAATCACCCGAGAGGTAAAATATTTTTAAAGCGTTGGATATCCAGTAGTGTGATGGGAGAATTACGAATGTTTCTTATAAAACACTAGAGGCCCAGCGCGCGATTGAAATCACGCGAGGAGGCACCCCGCGGAGGGCCGGGACCTGCGCCTGACTCGCGCAGCATCCTCCAACCCCCCTGCCTGTGTCCGCTCCGGGCCACCAGAGCCGCCATGCCGGCTCAGGCAGGCCCCCCTGTGTGTCCTTCTCCGCTCCAGGCCTCACCTGAGCGTGCAACATCCTCCTGTCTGGTCCTGACCTGTTACGGCATCCCAGCCTAATTTGCATATTACCCCTTTATATATATATAAATGATATATAACATACTATTAACATTGATATATTATTAATATAATAAGATAAATATTTGCCTGTGTTTCCTTATTATTTATCTTAGATCAGCTCTCCCTATATTCATATTTCCTTAAATTAAATATTTATAATGTAAGCTTTTGTTCTTCAACACAGCATATTTTGCAAACATTTTCATTATTTTTCAGAAACTAACCAAGAAAAATCTAGGTCCTTCTCAACTAAGAAATCATATGGAAGCACCAGCTACTCTCACAGGTCTTGAGGGGTCCCCAGTCCCTTTTCTGTCCTGAGTTCATAAAGGGCTGATGTGATGGTTTAAGTTACTCTGCTACACAAAGAATTATAGTTTCTCATCGAGCAATAGCCTGAGCACAATTTATAACTTCAGAAAGGGAATGGTAATTGTGATGGGCTTTGTTTTTCTAATGAGGTGATCTTCTGGTTTGGTATGATAATTTGAATTAAAGGAAGGTTTTGAAGACTTGCCTATGTTCCATGAAGAGAAAATTTGATGAGAAGTAGCAGTCTAGTATTTGCTATGAAGTTACTCAACTTAAAGCAGCTTTCAACATCTTTTGAAGAAACCACCCTGTAAAGTTAACTACTCAAAGTCATGTAATGTAAAGAAGTCAGAACCCCTGGTAGGCCAGTCCATTACAGAGCATGAAGAGTAAAAGTCTCAAAGCTCAGGTCAGTGGAGAAGTCAAGAGTGATGTTGTCAGTAGAGCACTTCCTCACCTCAAACTGAATATGAGCACCTGTGGAAATAAGCCCATGCCTAACCAAACTTAAGTTAAATTATCAAAAAATGATTATCACTCTAACACCAATTAAACCAGAACTTATTAGAGAACAGCATTCCTCTTCTTTGTGCATGACTTCTGATTCCTAGGAGAAAAAGACATACAGAGATATCATTCATTCAAATGTTTCACTTAATTTGAGACCAAATATTAGAGTCCAACCTGTTTTTTAAAAATTGGGGTGGGGGAACACCTCTTGATTTAAACGTACTGAAAGGGAATCTGCCTATAATGATTAGAGAGAATCAACAATTTAAAATGCACAAGTGGGCTGTTTTTAAAAGAAGTGTCACTAGGAGGATAAAAGCTTCGCTTGGAAACAACGTAGGGCAAAGGAGACAGATGAGAAGGAACAACTGGAGATGGAGAAGAGTTCCTGGAGTGTCTTACTCACTCTTTCCATACAACAATTGCAAGCTAATTCTCTGTAAATGTAGAAAGAAATAATACTTTGAGGTATTATGATCACTCTATTACAAAATATTTGTTTAAGAGAGTGCCCATGCAATTTATAACATAACAGACTCAATGCAAGGTATATGTTATACAAAAGGAAAGTTCAATTGTCATACACATTTCAAAATATTCTTACATGGGATGCTGAAATCTGGGAATGTCGGAGTATGAATACTTCACATTCTAGCCTATGCAGACTAGTGTCAATTGCTAACTATTGATTTTTATTATATAAAAAATAATACATTTATTTCATTAAAAATCTGGACCACCACATAAAATTGTGTCACATTTTAAAAATGATAGTAACACAAAGCATTTAAGATTGGAAAAGATCATTGTTGTTAGGTGAGTTAAGAAAGAGAATTATAAATTCCTGGGGGAATACTTTGCTAGGGGCCTACTACAACCAGACAAAATTGGCCATTTTCTTCCCTCTAAGCTTCCACTCCCAACCTGTAACTCCTTAGGCATACAAGTAATTTCACTTTAATTTAAGCAGAACTGGTTTTGAGGTTTTTTTTTATTTTTTGTGTTTTTTCTTTTGATTTTTATGAAAATTAAGTGAAAATAGACACTTCTCCAAAGTGGACATTCAGAAGGCCAAGAGACATAAAAAATATGCTCAAAGTCACCAATCATTCAAGAGATGCAAATCAAAATGACAATGAGGTATCACCTCACACTTGTCAAAATAGCACCATCAACAAATCAACTAATGACAAGTGTTGGTGAGGATGTGGAGAAAAGGGAGCACCAGTACACTGCTTGTGGGAATGCAGACTGGTACAGCCATTATGGAAAACAGTATGGAGTTTCCTCAAAAAATTAAAAATTGAACTGCCATTTGACCCAGTAATCCCACTTCAAGGACTATATCCTAAGAAACCTGAAACACCAATCAGGAAGAATATATGCACTCCTATGCTCATAGCAGTGCAATTTACAATAACTAAGATTTAGAAACAGCCCAAGTGCCCATCAGCAGATGAGTGGATAAAAATGGTTTGATACATTAACACAATGGAATACTATGCAGCTGTAAAAAAAGAAAGAACTCTTACCATTTGAAACAGCATGGATGGACCTAGAGAGTATTGTGATAAAGGAAATAAGCCAGTCAGAGAAAGATAAGTATCATATGATCTCACTCATAAGTGGAATCTAATGAACAAAGTAAACTGATAAACAAAATAGATCCAGAGACACAGAAGCATGGTAGAGACTGCCAATCCTTAGAGGGAAGGAGGAGGAGGGTAGGTGGGTGGGAAAAGATCAACCAAAGAACTTGTATGCATATATGCATAACCCATAGACACAGACTATACGTTGGTGAAGGCCTTGGGGCAGGGGGGCAGGGGCCTAGATGAGGTCAATGGGGGGAAAAGAAGACATATGTAATACTTTCAACAATAAATGTTTTTTTAAGAAAATTAACACAAAAAGAAAATTAAGTAAAAGCACTCATGTCGGCATGATCATCTTGCTCAGCTTCTGAGCCAAAAACCCAACACAAGTATTTCATCTACACAAAAGGGGACTGTGGACACAGGTGGGACTGGAGAAAACAATGCAATGAAGTCAAGTCTCGTGCATCCCTGTCACGGAGCATCAACTCCCACTGAGGACTCATACCTTGAGTTCCATCTCTATTCTTAATATGATTTCAAAAAAGGAAAATCAAATCTGGCACTTTCCAAAGATTCATGCCTATTTTTCTCTTGATCTTCCCCTTCAAGATCACCCTTTGAACCAGATTTTCTGGGTGAATAAAGATTAAGGACAATTATGGTCTCTGTTTTTCTTTCAATGGCCCATGCAACCCTGAAATGTGCCCATGAAATCTATGGTGAACACATCCATACCACCTGTCTCATCTGTCAAGTGCCATATTTCATTGTTTCCACATGCCACTTTTGGTGTTTTCTTTCAACTTCAATCTGAAAGCTTTACTTTTCATGTGCTTTCAGTGCTGGGCACCAGTAAGAGAATTAAATTATCACAGGGCTTTGAGGGAGAGAAGGAATGCTGAGAGATCCCCCAGTAAGATCCTTATCCACCCAGGATTTTGCTCATTATAAAAAAACACACAAAAACAAACAAACAAAACAAAAAAACAGCAATAGGCAAACAGCAGAGAGAGGAGTTGGGAGCACATTCCTGGGCTTTAAGAGTGATGCCTCCACTGTGAATGGAGTCCTGGAAGGCTGTTATCTTCATCTGTCTTGTCATAACAGGAGGGCAAAAGCCCCCAAAGAATCCATCTCATTGACATAGAAATGGCAGCTGGAGCTGTTTCCTTTTAAATAAATGTTTGGGGCTAGTGCTGTCTATATAATCTTCCCCAGAGCTAAACCCTCACCAGAACAAAAGGCATGACAGAAAAATTAGGTGCGTGCCAAAGTATTCTGAAGTGGGAAGGTGTGAGACATTTCCTGGTCCGGGCTTCAGCCCCTAACACCCCACTGGGCTCACACTGTTCATTTCCCACCGGGATCACAGTCTGGTCAATCACCTGCCTGGTTTCTCAATGAACAAATGTGGATTGTTCACAGTCAGCATGTGAGATCAGGTTCTGAGCCTTCTGTGACAGGCAGATTTTGTGACACAGGAACAAATTAGTAGTTGGAGAGTAAGTAATAAATAACTTGTGTCGAGATGCATTGCTGTGACTATAGACATGCTTGTGCTTAGCCTACAATGCCAGGGGCTGCAAAAATGGGGCAGATCTGAAATTAGGAGCCTTGGTTCTCTCAGAATTTACCTAGAGATCCATCAACAAAATCACAAAACTGTAGCAATAGTCCTGAAATCATTAAAGGTTAGGATTAAAGTATGGTAGAAATAACTTGTGAAATTTGAATTCCACAGAGTAACATATCTAATATCTATATCTATATCTAGATCTATATATCGTATCTAATATCTATATCTAGATCTATCTATCTATATCTGTGTGTAATTCCCGTAGTAGTATATATCAGATATCATATATATAGTTACATATCCTATATAGTAAAACCCTAATATGCAAATCGACTGAACAGCAGAATGACCAGTCACTATGATGCACACTGACCACCAGAGGGCCGATGCTCAATGCAGGAGCTGCCCCCTGGGGGTCAGTGTGCTCCCACAGGGGGAGCGCTGCTCAGTCAGAAGCTGGGCTCACAGCTGGCAAGCGCAGCAGCGGTGGCAGGAGCCTCTCCTGCCTCCACTGCAGACAGGCATTAAGGACGAGGGGTCCCAGAGTGTGAGAGCCCTGGACTGTGAGAGGGATGTCTGCCTGCTGGCTTAGGCTCGATCCCCAGGCCAAGAAAAGATCTGGGGATTGGGCCTAAGCTGGCAGGCAGACATACCCCAAGGGGTCTTGTACTGCAAGAGGGTGCAGGCCAGGCTGAGGGACCCCCACCTCAAGTGCACAAATGTCGTGCACTGGGCCTTTAGTAAGGATATATAATATAACTAATATTGAGATTGAGGATGGTAGAAATAGCTGGTGAAATGTGAATTCTACAGAGCAACATATCTAATATGTGTGTGATTCCAGTACTAGTATATATCATATATATATAATTACATGTAAATATATAATGATATATAATACTAGAGGCCCGGTGCACAAAATTGTGCACGGGTAGTGTCCCTAGGCCTGGCTGGTGATCAGGGCTGATTGGGGCCTTCCCGCTGCCAGCTGGGGCCTCCTTTCCTTGGCTGCTGGCTGCCGGCCGCCGGCCTTCCTTCATTTCGAGCCACCCCCTGGTGGTCACCGCATGTCATAGCAAGCGATCAGTCTACCGGTTGAACTCCCGCAGGGGTAATTTGCATATTAGGCTTTTATATATATAGATAACTAATATAGTATAAACATATAGACATGTATATGTATTAGTGTATTTTAGTATATGTGCTGCTGAAGCAAGCACTGGTGTTTTTTTCATTTTAGAAATAGTATTAAGTGTCTAGAATGAGTGTGACAGTCACACAATGTAAGATAAATGGCCTCTGTTCTGAAGAAGCAACCTTTAGGTCTGTTTACTTAATATGTTTAAATGTGCCCTGTAATAACTATGGAGTGTCTCCTCTGCTAGAGCTCATGCTGCTATCTAACAAACCTTATATCTGTTCTTCATACCAACTCTCCATGGAATATTTTACTCCCATTACATGTGAAATAGAAGTAATGAAAGTAAGTTAGTTCTGTGAGGTAAGTTAACCCAAGGCCATGCAGCCAGTAAGTGTGGAGTCCACTCTGTGTGGATGTTTGTCTGTATTCCCTTTCAATAAGTCATCACTGGGCAATGATTATGACACAACAAGGCATGAGGGCCATGAGGGAGTCATAAGCAAAAGCCACCATGCTGGTGCTATAGAGACACAGTTTCCTACTGAGAGAGAGAACTGATGAAGCTTCATAGGAGAAGGGCCTTTGAATTGTGTCATTGACAATCTGCCCATATTTACCGAAATGAAAATTAGAATTCTGTTAAGAAATAGGCCTGGATGTCAGTCATTAATTAAATGACCACAAGATCAGTGAACCATTTCATCAAAACTTTTGGTTCAATGCAGGG
Organism: Myotis brandtii; assembly: GCF_000412655.1. Taxonomy (NCBI): domain Eukaryota; kingdom Metazoa; phylum Chordata; class Mammalia; order Chiroptera; family Vespertilionidae; genus Myotis; species Myotis brandtii. The sequence continues at coordinate 2,728,725 of NW_005370740.1, forward strand.
GTCCAGGCCATTTCTAGCCAGTGTTTCATTGAGGCAGAGCACCCATCTTTGTGTCTGTCAATTGGTGGAACTATGAATGGAGCAACACCAGCAACAGGTGTCCCCCAGAAGACTCCCATAACCCTCCCTGTGTGGAGTTCACAGGGCCAAGAAGTAAACAAAATATTCAGTTAATCAGGTTTTCCAACAAAAATCTTTAGTAGTGGGTAATCTGAACATGTGCACAATGGCATCTTAATAGCTGAATCAGAGATAATAGCAAGAGGCATGGGCTGTCAGAATATCCAGGTTAAAATTAAAATTCTAGTTACATCAGTTGTGTTACCTCCTTAAAACTTAGTTTCTTTATATACAAAATAGTTACTATAATAATACTTACCCAAAAGATGTGCTATGAGGACCAAATAAGATACCATCAGATGAAATTCTGCCACATACTGAGCATTGAGCAAATACAATTAATACCATTACAGTTAGTGAACTTCCCCTACCTAGTCAGTGGAAGCACTTTCCAATGTCCTCTTGGGCTGTTAAATAAAGGTTAAACAACATTTTAAGACATATGGAAAGAAAAATATTGAGTTGTGTGCATGGAACAAAGTTTAAATTTTTTAAGTCATCATCCAGATTAAAAATTTTTGTATATCCTCATAGGCAAACATCTCTTCACCAGCCCTCTGCCATGTCCAGGCCAGGCCATACCTGCCATGAAAATTTGCCATGTTGCCAACAGGAGAATCATAAGAGGGTTGTGATAGGAAAGCTGACAGGCACAGGTGACAGAGGCCTTGAGAAAGGAATCCTCTGCCTTGTCTCCTGCCCAAACTACCCAAACACAAACAGCTCTGTGGGCCCAAGATTCCCCATTTGTGAAATGATGCTGAACCTGCCAAACCGGTTTGGCTCAGAGGATAGAGCGTCGGCCGGCCTGCGGACTGAAGGGTCCCAGGTTCGATTCCGGTCAAGGGCATGTACCTTGGTTGCGGGCACATCCCCAGTAGGAGGTGTGCAGGAGGCAGCTGGTCGATGTTTCTCTTTCATCGATGTTTCTAACTCTCTGTTCCTCTCCCTTCCTCTCTGTAAAAAAATCAATAAAATATATTAAAAAAAAAAAAAAAAAGAAATGATGCTGAACCAGGTGTCCATGGATCCTGTGAGGTCAAAACACCTACATCCATGTGACTTGGATACAAAAAGAAAAAAAAAGATGCTCAGCCCTTCTCCCAACATGGAACAAGTAAGTGTGTGAAATGTCTGTAGTTTACCCAATTATGGCCATTTTAGAGATAATGATAGAGAAACAGTCACCAGGAGATTAGTCAACTATATATGGTCACCTTTGGATTGCCAGTCAAGCATTAAATTAGCCACTTCTTAGTGCCCTGATCTGTTCTCATTACCCTCCTTCCAAATGAGAAAGGTCTTATTTCAAACCACAGTTTGGTACCCTGCTGGCCAGGTTTTCACAAACCCTTGAGGTAATGTTTATTCAACCTCACACTTTAGCAACTATTTACGAGCAGTATTTACAAGTTTCAGAAACTGCCCTACTGTTATTAATGCTACAAAAAACAAAAATCATCTAAATTTGTTAATTTAGACAAAACACAGGGGCAACTCCAAACCAGTGTGCAATACTATATCTCTGGTTTATTTGAGTATAATGCACATTTAACACCAACTTAGGTTTTTCAACTCTCATCACAGGCCTCCCGGTAATTACAGTCAACAGTCAAGTTGAACTCAACCAGAGAGACAACACAACAGGAAATTGTGGGGAAATTTTCAAAACAAGACAAAAACTCCTGACAATTTTAAGAAAGATTTAGAAAAAAATAAAATTTGTCCCAATGTAAGACAATGCAAACATAATGCATAAGGCCATGTATCAGGCACACTGGCCACTTCTGCTTTGACAGATAAGGGTGGGTCCCACCCTGGGCTGGAACCAGCATGTGCATCAGCTGGGCCCTTACCTCTCCCTGGAGCATGCCAGCCAATCATCAGCCTGTTTCTGGCTACACAGTTAATGATCTGTTGGTGCCCACACTTTTCACTTTGTCACAACAACTGGGCTGCAGCTGAAGCACAGCTGGCCTCTAGTTTTCCCAGCCCTATAATTTAGTTTAACAGCTTTAGGGACAAGAGGAAATGGCAGAGTGCCCTGGAGCCCCCACACTTGCTTCAAAAATGAGTTTTGTGCCATGCTATATATATTCTCACAAGTATTTTAGGCAAACAGTGTAGGCAGGTCATGCCTAGATGGGCACAAAGCACTGCTTACTGTGGGTTTCTTTTTGGCAGAGGCAGTTGGGTTTATATGAGTATGTGTGTGTGTGTCTGTGTGTGTGTGTGTGTGTGTGTGTGTGTGTGTGTGTGTGTGTGTGTGTGTGTTTAAGAGAGAAGCATGCCTCTGTGAGCTGGTGGGTTGGTGTCAGTGATTGTGTGTGTGGTACCTTGAAAAATATGTGAGGTATTTTTTACAAACAAGCATAAATTCTGCTCTCAAACATAAGGTTGGAGAACACTATCCGACACTGAAACAGATACCTTGAAAGCAATTGTGGTTGTCTCCTGGAGGAGACCTAGCCTTGCAGGTAAGCTAGTTTGACTCCCCAATTTCACTTGAAAACTTTGTAAATATGAGGGGACAGAATGAATGGGGGCTTGTGTGAAATTGAGCCACATTTCCCAGAGCCTTTGAGTCCAAGGAAATAGTGTTCTCACCATTGAAAACATCTCAGCTGAAAAGCCAACCATGCATCCTGCAGCCCAGGTACTTCTGGGCTTGGGGTAGTCTGCCCTAAGTGTATGGGGTGAATGGGGCCTGGAAACAAAGGGCTTGAGCATAATAATAAAGCGGAGGTAGGAGCCATGCAGCTGGAAGGCAGAAGGTTTGGGAGCTAGAGGGAGGGGTGTGAAGCAGCTACCTAAGAGAGAGGAGATTCTTAAAGTGTTTGGGGGAAGTTCTGCCATGTCATATGCCATGTGGCTTCTTTTTACATTTCTCCTTCAGCAATTCCTGGTGATTTGGGAGTTGGATCTTTAGAGAAGCATATGGGCAGGAGGCAGTAGCAAGAGTGCTGGGTCTGCAGGCAGATGGCCTTGGGGCAGAGATCTTCCTGAGTGCAGCCACTCTCTGGTCAAGGGAGATGAGGAGTGTGGGAGCACCAGCAATACTACCCACATCTTGTGAAAAATAAGATGTCCTCACCCAGCAGTTTGTGCTTCTCCAGAGAATGCAGAATGAAGTCATTGCACCAACAATTATTCAGTCAGAAATATAGAATGAAAATTCACCCCTTGCTGTGACATCATTCACTTTTTTCTTTCTATAATTTTATTCCCATCAGCCAACAAATGTACCACAATTTCCCCATTAAAATAAAAATGCCTCTTTGTTCCCACATCTCCCTATGCCCATCATAATATTTTTCAGCTCCCTCTACGGCCACACTACTTACCATAGTCATCTATATATTCCTGGGTGTCTGTCCTCCTGTGCCCATCAGCCCCACTCCAATCCTGTTATCTCCTCCACAGCTCACTTGGAGCTACCCTTTCAAACTCCCCAAGAATATCCACATGGTTTAATACATTGGACCATTTGGTCCTCAGTTCATCCACATTCTGTAATTAATAATACTGGTCATTCCTTCATTCTTTATGTGGCTTCTGGGACACCATAGCTGCCTGTTCTTCCTCCTGGGATTTTCATGGGTCTCCTGTGCCAGTCTCCTGTTGTCTCCCCAGTCTGGGTGATGTTGTCTATTATCATGTCTTTAAGTGCTATCTGAATGTCATCTGAATGTCAACACTCCAATTTTGAATCCCCAGTATACGTCTCAATCTTACACTCAAGGCCATATATAAATTGCCAACTTGATATCTAAGCCTTTATGTGTAATAGGCATCTGACACTCAGATCTTTGGCTATTCTGTAGCTCATCAGGCAGGCACTCACCTGGAATGGGTTATTCCTTCCCCTCCTTCAGTCTTTGCCTATATAGTGAGATTTTCTCTGATCATCCATTTATATTCAAAACTCTCTCCACTCCATGTACACTCTATTTGTATTTTTCTCCATGGTATTTATGAGCCCCAAACATATTACATATTACAAATATTCACTGTCCTCTCCACATCTGATTCACTGCTATATCTCCAGCACCTTGAACACTTGCTTGGTATACAATTAAATGCTGAATTTACTGAGTGAATGAAGAAAATTAATGAGCAAATTAAGGGGAAAAAAATGGAAAAATGGGCCCTAAGGAAAGTTTAGAATCTGTAATGAGAATCTTACCTCAATTGTGGTATAAGCAAGTCTTCCCAAGGCAGTGGCAGTTAAGCTAAGCCAAAAAGAAAAGAAGTTAGTCAGATGGGTGCTGCTTAAAAAATATCAAGGTCATCAAACACTAAGAAAGCTGAGAAATAGCCCAGAGGAGCCCAAGGAGAGATTACAACTGTGGTGACCTGGGCAGGGTCCCAGAGTAGAAAAATGACATTAGCAAAACAACAACAGTGCAGTCCAATAAAGTATGAACTTCAGTTAATAATGATGTCTGGTTCATTAATTGTGACAAATGTACCCTAATAATGTAAATGTTAACAATAGGGGTCCCTAGGGGCACACAGAATATGCTGCACCTCTTTGCAATTCTTCTGTAAATTTAAAACTATTCTGCAATTAAAAGTTTATTTAAAAAAGAAAAAGAAACCTAACTTACATCCCATCTTCTCCAGAAAGTTCCCACTTGTAAAGTTCCACTTCTGTGACAAATCCTGTACCCGCTGTTGCTCTTGCTCCCAGCACCGTGTCTGCAAAGCATATTCTTATGCTCATATGCTGGCTGTAACATCACTGTTTTCAGCCTCTGGGATCATCATTCCTATTAAGGGACAAACTTCTCAAAAGTCATGGTGATGTTCACTTTGTCTTGAGTGCATCCATGATAGCAGCTCAGGTTTTCCTACCCGTGGTCAGCAAACTGCGGCTCGCAAGCCACATGCGGCTCTTTGGCCCCTTGAGTGTGGCTCTTCCTAAGCCTTAGGAGTACCCTAATTAAGTTAATAACAATGCACCTACCTATATAGTTTAAGTTTAAAAAATTTTCCTCTCAAAAGAAATTTCAATCGTACTGTTGATATTTGGCTCTGTTGACTAATGAGTTTGCCGACCACTGTTATACTATGGGCACTTAATAAGCCTTGAACAAAGCACTTCACCCCTGTCTTCTTATAGATACAATGCAATGGTGCTGACATTTTTGCTGGTTGACTTCTTTCACAATGCCTGTCTCTTTCTTTGAAATGCATGACTAAAGACACAAATATTAAAAGTCTCTTTCCATAATCCATGGGGTTTCTCCAAGGATGTTTGATTCATCTCACTTGTCTTTATTGAACTTTAACCAGGTAGGAGTGTGGTCTATCTGAGCAATATGTTCACTGTCATAAAAATTATAATGACAGGTAACCACATTAAACATGGCCCAAAAAGAAGAAGTAAGATAAATTTTGCACAGCTACCTTGTCAAGCTTGAAGTCAAGCAATATTCATTGTGCATAAGTGGTACAATATTCAGTGTGCATAAGTAGCTTTACACTGCTTCCTTTCAAGATAATGATAGAATTTCTGGAGTACTAAGGATATTAGGAAAGCAGACCATATGAAACTTTAATGAAAATGTCCCTATGTTTTTCTCTGAGCCTGTCCAAGCTCCCATGGTTCACTGAGGAAACTGACCTAATGCAATAATAAGGTCTGTGCTCCCCTCAGCTAAGACACAGCTCCTGTGGTTAATTAGTCTTTCCAGGACTCTGACCTATTTGAATTTGTCCAAAATGCCTTGAGAGGGGATTTTCTTGACATGTCAGACTCAGCTTCAATTGGGGAAGACCTGACAGTTTCTCAAAGAAGATGTTCTCCTAACAATTGTTTTGTGATCAGTCATCTCCAACAAAATATCATTTGGGCTGAGTACCTCTACATTCAAAGGTGGTGGGAACTCTCTTTAAACTCACTCTGAATATCAACCAGTCCATAAAATATAGGTTCAGGAGTGTATGCAATGCAAATGTGTGTGTGTGTGTGTGTGTGTGTGTGTGTGTGTGTATTACACTGTTCACACATTTGGTTTTAAACAATGAGGCCACTTTGCTCTCAAGAGGTCTCATTTTTTTCTTTCAAAAAGTTATGGATGATTTTTAAGTTAATTCTACTCTTCAGCTTTTATTCAGAGCACAGTTTTTTTTCTATGTAGGTCAATCTGCATTATTTTTACCAGGAATCTTTAATCTATCTTCCATTAATGGTTTTTAAAGTTTTACTAAATATCTTGACATTTTCCACAAATTGTGCATATTTGTGTGTTTGCACAATGTTCAGAAGAGGGAGTGTCAGATTCTCAAATAGGTCTAGGACCACTCCAAAATTAAAAAATACTAACTTAAATAAAAGGAGGGAAAAGTGGTAGTTAGGAGCCCAAACTCTGGAGGTAAACTAACCAAGAAATTTAGCCTTCCTAATCCTCTTAAAAAGGAATAGGAATACCTACCCCATGGGTCATTTGTAGGAGTAAAGGATTCATTGCATGGACAACACTATGAAAATGCAAAGGCACCAACAGTATGTTTGGTAAATAGTAAATACTAGTTAGAATTATATTTATACAATTGTCTGCACCCTCCAAAGGAACCATCCTTCCTATCCCCAGATTGGAGTCAAGGGGACATAGTTCAAATTCATGGTGTCCAGTTTCTCCTGAACATAGTTCAAATTCATGGTGTCCAGTCTCTACTGCCTCCAGCCTGTGGAGCTGCCATATACCCATAAATTGGAAGGTCAGGATATGAATACCTAGCATCTTTTATTTCAAAGGTATGGATATAAGAAGAATGTTCCCCAGGAACCAGAGTTCTGAAAGAAACTCTGTTTTCTACAATTCCAAGTGTTCCCTAAATTCTCTTAGGTGTCTTGTCATAAAATCAACTACAGTAAGCACACTGGCCTTTGGAAATTACAGTGTACTCATGATTGCTCAACTTACCACAGGTCTTTAGAGCCACTTTTAGTAACAGTCTATTTCCAATGCACCAAGTGGTGAGAAGTAGAGACCTCAGTTCTGACCTAATTACAGCCCTTAGCATTTGTCTCTCTCGCCAGCCAGTATGTGAGCACATGAGGGGCTGGGGACTGTCTCTTCAGCATTTTATCCTATCTTCAGGTAGACTAGGTGACTTATTGGGAATTTTTCAGTGGCTGATGAGTTTATTGTGATTCTGATTTCACCTGAGGCTATTATATGAAAATTACATAGACCCATTGCATGCCTACTGTATGCAGAGTGAAAATTGTGATCTTTCTTTCAAAACACATACAATGTATTCAAATACTAAATAGTTAATGTTCACATTTGAAAGTAATCTGTCATAGACTGCACTACTTTTTCACAATTTTTCATATTTTCCTGTCCTTGCCAGACTTCACTGTGAGCACAGTAGGCATCCCTGTTCCTGTGAGCTTGGCTGTATGGACTTGGAAAGGGCCTTAACAATAATGACTGACATTCACTGAGGATTTATTCAGCAACCAGAAATTTCTGTAAACCTTTACATTAACCAATTTAATTCTCACAGAAGACGCATGAAAGAAAGACTATTGCTTCCCCAAGTTCACAGAAACAGCAAGTTGGGCAACCAACATTAGAACTTAGGTCAAATAGCTACAGATCACATGCCCTTAGCTAAAGAGAGCATTAAACATCAATCCTGATGGTATCCCCTTCCGAGCCACACTGGTTCATTCAGCCTAGGCATCTTCTTAGGTGTGGAGTTCCCAATATCAAAAGGTAGTCCATTCAATGTTGTCAGAAGAGCTTCTCCCAGATAAAAAACCTAGTGCTTCTACTCTTCTGAAGCAACGTGGACCACACCTTCTTCGTCCATCAGCCCATTGAGTGACTGAAGGCTATTAGGTCATCTCTGATAATGATTTTCTCCCTCAAGCCTGCAGAGACAACTGACATTTTCATGTGGTGGCCCTTAGGTTGATTAAGGTCTATGTCTTTCTCATCATTGGTTTCTCCCAATATGACCTTGTATGTATTGTTTGTAAAAATGCTTTAAAATTAGGAAAGCTTGGAAAAAATGTAAGTGTTGTGATTATTATTAAAATGGGCACTCAACAAATGCAGGGTGAATTGAATTAGACACATCCACTGAAAAATGTTTGATATATCTAAGGGCAAAATATCTGAATTTTTTATTTCTTTACTGAATTTCAGAAAAGAAAAGTAGCAAACCTATTCCCCTGATATCTATGACTTTTAGCAGAGAGTTGGAAACAGTTACTTAAAACTTTGTTCAACAAGTGGGAGATGCTCTGGGATTAGTCCTCACATGTGATCATCTATAAAAGGAACTGCCTTCCAGAGAACCCCGAATAGGTTCTTCCCAAGAACAGCATCAGTTGTAACCACAGTTCAGAGGGTCTAACCCCAGATATATGTCCTTGCCCTATGGAGGCTCCAATTTGCATCTCAACAAGTTTATCAGGTACATGTTCAGTTTTCACAAATTAACAAAGAAAAAGAGACAGAGAGTGAGTATTGATGAAAACTCCCTTGATTATTTAATCACTAGTACTACAAATACATAAAAAGATAATTTTTGCAACTTTTTCTACCTCTAGGAAAATCCAAGTGATATTGTTTTAAATACTTCCTCCTACAAAGAAAAAGGAGGAAGTATATCAGGGCTTTTAAGAGAATGCTTTTGGGGTCCAGATCAATAAGGATCCCAGTTCCAGATCTTTCCTTTATGGGGTGAGTGTCCTGGAAAAGCTATAGTGATCTCTGACTCAGATCCCTCCCAGCTAAAAGAGAGATAATAAGGGCACCTTTACCATGCTATTGTTTTGAGAGTTAAATGAAGTAAAGCAATTAGCATAGTACCCATCCCATATATCATAGGTATTGTTATAGCCAATGCTTTTAAACTGAATCAATAGGTGATAGAGTTGAATCTTTGTCCTCTTAAAGCAGTGGTTCTCAACCTTCTGGCCCTTTAAATACAGTTCCTCATGTTGTGACCCAACCATAAAATTATTTTCGTTGCTACTTCATAACTGTAATGTTGCTACTTTTATGAGTCATAATGTAAATATCTGATATGCAGGATGGTCTTAGGCGACCCCTGTGAAAGGGTCGTTCGACCGCCAAAGGGGTCGCGACCCACAGGTTAAGAACCACTGTTAAAGGATTTTTTGCTACTAAGAGGCAGTTGATTGTGCCACAGAGCTTGTTTTCATATTGTTCATATGGAAACAGTACAAAAGCTTCCTTCCTCTACCCTAGGAATAGATTCATGGATTTCAGCACTCTTGGGGATCTCAGCATTTATTTAAAAAGCTAAGTTGTTTGCTGGAAAACTTCCAAACTCCACTTCATCATGCTCTAAAACAGTAGAAAGGCAGACTAAAATTTGCCTATGAAATAATTGCCATTTAGAAAACACAAAAGGAAATCAACAGAGTAAAATCAATGAAACCAAAAGCTGTTTTTTGAGACGATTTTTTAAATGAATCAGCAAGCCTCGAGCCAAGCAAACAAGAAGGTTCTCTTACTCTTTGAGACAACATAGAAAGATTATGTTGGAGATTATTAGGCTAAGAAAAATAAGCCAGTCAGAGAAAGGCAAGTATCACATGATTTCACTTATATGTGGAATCTAATGAACAAAATAAACTAACAAACAAAATAGATCCAGAGATATGGAAGAATGCAACAGACTGATGATTCTCAGGGGTGGGGTGGGGATAGGAAGGGCGGGAAGAGATTAACCAAGGAACTTATATGCATATATGCATAACCCATAGACATAGACAATAGTGGGGTGATGGCCTGGGGAGGCGGGGGCGGGGAGAAGAGGAGGGTGCCAATGATGGGGGAAAAGGGACATCTGTAATACTTTCAACAATAAAGATAAATTTTTAAAAAGAAAAAAGAGAAGACACTAATATCAAGTATGAAAGAGAGAGCATCACTATAGATCTTCTGACCACTAAAAGGATAATAAAGAAATACTATAGACAGCTCTATGCCCACAAATTTGATAGCCTAGATAAAATAGACCAATTCCTTGAAGGTCACAATTTGCAAGAACTCACACAAGAAGAAATATACAATCTGAATAGGCCTATATCTATTAAATAAATTGAATCAATAATTAGTAACCTTCCAAAACACAAAGTACAAGGCCAAATGGGTTCACTGGTGAATTCTACCTAACATTTATGGAAGAATTTATACCAATTCCATAAAAACTCTTTCAGAATATAGAAACAAGACTATACACTAAATTATTCTATGAAGACAGGATTACCCTAATATAAAAACCAGACAAAAGCATTACAAGAAGAGTGAACTACAGACCAATGTTTCTCATGAACACACATGAAAAAAATTATCAACAAAATATTTGTAAATTTAATTCAACAATGTATAAAAAGAATTATACACTATGACCAAGTGGAATATATCCCAGGCATGCAAGGCTGGCTCAGCATTTTAAGAACAATTAATGTAATTCATCACAACAAACAGGCTGAAAAAGAAAAATCACATAATCATATCATCAGATTAGAAAAAGCATTGACAAAATCCAATACCCATTCTTGATACAAAAAGACCCCCAGCTAACATCATACTAAATGGTGAGAACTCAAAGTTTTCACAATGTTAGGTACAAGGTAAGGATGCCCACTCTCATTACTCCTTTTCAAGTTTTTTAGAAGCTTTAGCTAATGGAATAAGACAAGAAAAGGGAATAAAATCTATACAGTTTGGGAAGGAAGAAATAAAATCGTCTTTGTTCACAGGTGACTTCATCTTCAATGTTATATAGAAAATCTGAAAAAAAATCAATTAAAAAAAAAAAACTTCCTGGAGCTAAGAAGCAATTATAGCAAGGTTGCAGGTTACTATACAAAAAAAAAAAGTCAATCACTTTCCTATATACCAGCAGTAAATAAGTGGAATTTAAAATTAAAAACACAATACCATCCTGGCAGGTGTGGTTCAGTGGTTGAGCATTAATCTATGAACCAGGAGGTTATGGTTTGATTCCCAGTCAAAGTACATGCCTAGGTTGTGGGCTCAATCCTGGGTGGGGGCATGCAGGAGGAAGCTAATCAATTATTCTCTCTCGTCATTGATGTTTCTACTTCTCTCTCCCTCTCCCTACCTCTGACAACACAATACCATTTACATTAGTATTGTGTAATTAAATTAAATATTTAGGTATAAATCTAATAAAATATGGACATAATCTATTGAAGAAAACTACAAATATCTAATGAATGAAATAAAAAATAACTAAATAAATGGAGAGATATTCCACGTTCATAGATAAGAAGACAATATTGTCAAGATGTCAGTTCTTCCCAATGTGATCTATAGATTCAATGCAACCCAATCAGAATTCCAGCAAGTTGTTTTGTGGATATTGACAAATGATTCTAAAGTTTATATAGAGAATCAAAACACCTAGATTAGCCAATAAAATATTGAAGTAGAATAATGTTGGAGGACTGACACATCCAATTTCAAGACTAACTATAAACCAATAATAATCAAGACAGTGTGGTATTTGTGAAAGGACAAATACATCAATGAAACAGAATAGAAAGCCTAGAAATAGAAAACACAGAAGAACATATCCATATATATAAAAAGCCAGAGGCCATGATGACTGAAACAACTGGACGGATGACCGAACAGGCTGTGTGGGGCGACCAGGCCAGCAGGGGTTTAGTGAGGGACAACCAAACGACTGAACAGCAGGCTGTGTGAAGCAACCAGGCTGGCGTGGGGGGGAGGGGGGGGCAGTGAGGGGTGACCAAATGACCAAACAGCAGGCTGCGTGTGGCTACCAGGCCAGTAGGGGGCGCAGTGACGGATGATCAAACGACTGAACAGGAGGCTAAGTGGGGCGACCAGGCCGGCTGGAGGGCAGTTGGGGGCAACCAGGCTGACAGGGGGGTAGTGAGGGGTGACCAGGCTGGGAGGGGGGGCAGTTGGGAGTGACCAGGCCGGTGGGGGGGTTGCAATTGGGTGCAACCTGGCTGGCAGCATGGAGCAGTTAGGGGTGACCAGGATGGCAGGAGGGGCAGTTGGGGGCAACCAGGACAGAAAGAGGGCAGTAAGGGGTGACCAGGCTGGCAGTGGGGGCAGTTAGGGGTGACCAGGCTGGTGGAGGGGCAGTTGGGGGCGATCAAGCCAGCAGGCAGAGGTAGTTAGGGGTGATCAGGCAGGCAGGCAGGTGAGTGGTTAGGAGCCAGTGGTCGAGGATTGTGAGAGGGATGTCCGACAGCCGGTTTAGGCTGATCCTGGGGATCGGGCTTAAACCGGCAGTCGGACATCCCCCAAGGGGTCCCGGATTGGAGAGGGTGCAGACCGGGCTGAACAAATTTTGTGCACCAGGCCTCTAGTAGTTACATAATTAAAATTATGTTTTACACTTAATTTTGAGCATAAAAATCAAGCCATAGAATACCTAGAGCTTGATTCCATGTATATAAAGTTCAAAATCTTGAAAACTTAAGCAATAATTTCCTTAAGGATACAAATTCTTGTGGCCATATTATAAAGTATGGGGATGCTATACACACTTCACAAGATAATAGTTACCTGGCTTGGGGAAGGGATTATTAATAAGAGGCTCATGATGACATTCAAGGACAAGAGTCATCTTTATATCTTAATTAAACTGGGTGCTGGTCCATGGATGTGTATAAAATCTATTGTTCATAGTTTACACTATTTATAGTTTTGCATTTGTTAATAATAAAAACAATACGAGAGAGTTTGGAGCAATAAAGTTTATTGCTTTCTAATATGATTTTTCAAAATAGAAATTAGGAAGAGAATTACAAAAGAAATATATTCAAAGAGGATATGGCTAAAATGTTTTCAGAATTGAAGAAAATCTTAAGTTCTCAGTTTAAAGAACCATGGAAGATTCAAAGCATGATAAATAAATTCACCGCTAGACAAAGACAAAGCAGTAATTGTAAAGGAATCATAGAGAAAAAACACTATCTACAAAGAAATGGTGATTGTGCTGATAGCCAACATTACAATAGTAGAAGTAAAAGAAAAAACAAAAGCAAAGTGTCTTTGAAGTGCTGAGGGAAATTATAACCTAGGATTCTGTACCCAGTTAAGCAATTATTCAAGAACTAGAGGCCCGGTGCACAAAAATTTTTGCACTTGGGGGGATCCCTCAGCCCGGCCTGTGCCCTCTCACAGTCTGGGACCCTTCGGGGGATGACCACCTGCTGGCTTAGGCCTGCTCCATGGGGGATTGGGCCTAAGCTGGCAGTCAGACATCTCTCTGGCAGCCTGGGAGCCCTCAGGGGATGTCCACTTGCCAGCGGGGAGCAGGCCTAAGCTGCAGTTGGACATCCTTAGCGCTGCTGAGGAGGCAGGAGAGGCTCCCACCACCACTGCTGTACTGGCAGCCATCAGCCTGGCTTGTGGCTGAGCAGAGCTCCTCCATGTGGGAGCTCACTGACCACCAGAGGGCAGCTCCTGCATTGAGCATCTGCCCCCTGGTGGTCAGTGTGTGTCATAGTGACCAGGCATTCCCATTTGTTCTGCTGTTAGGGTCAATTTGCATATTATCCTTTTATTATATAGGATAGAGGCCTGGTGCATGGGTGGGGGCTGGCTGGTTTTCCCTGAAGGGTGTCCCAGATCAGGGTGGGGATCCCGCTGGTGTGCCTGGCCAGCCTGGGTGAGGGGCTGAGGGCCGTTTTCAGACTGGCCACACCCCCTTCAGGGAGGGCAGTCCTGCTGGGGTGCCTGACCAGCCTGGGTGAGTGGCTGATGGCTTTTTGCAGGCTGGCTACAGCCCCTTTGGGGGCGGGTCACCCCTGGGGTGCCTGGCCAGTCTGGGTGAGGGGCTGATGTCTGTTTTCAGGCTAGCCAAGCTGCCCAGCGGGGACCCTCACCCCATGAGGCTGTGGCCAGCCTGAGTGAGGGGCTGATGGCTGTTTGCAGGCTGGCCACAGCCCCCAGCCACCCAAGCTCCCAGTGGAGGCTGGCTGGAAGCAGGTATCTGGGATTTATTTAGCTTCTATAATTGAAACTTTGTTGCCTTGAGCATAGGCCTCAGCCAGCCAGGGCAGGCGGGAAGCCTGGCTTCCTCCATTGCCAGGGCAACCAAGCCTCCTGCTTGCTCCAGCTCCATGACTGCCGGCCGCCATCTTTGTTGGGTTAATTTGTATATAGTAGCTCTGATTGGCTGGTGGGTGTGGCTTGGGAATAGCGAAGGTAAGGTCAATTAGCATCTTTGTCTTTTATTAGTGTAGATAAGGACTAGGTAAGACAATTTTGGATAAACAAGAATCCAAACCATTTCATTACTAATAGACCTACTGAAGAATATATTCATTAAAAAAGAAAAAAATGATATTCAAGAAGAAATAATGAAATTACCAAATTTATAATTAAATCTCAGTTACCACTATGTGGAATAGATTCTTAAAAATGGAGAACTAAAGTACTAGAGAAAAATTATTTGAAAAACAGAAATGGCTCATCAGAGTTCATGTATTATTGGACCCTTGATTATGAGTATCTTCTTAAATAATACAGCTATTGACTAACTTTTTACTTTATTATTTCAAGTGCCCGTGTTAAAATTTTAAGGGTAGATACTAGAAGAATATAAATATAATGCATGTATAACCTCCAACCAATAGAGAGAAGATGGGGGTAATGATAACATTCCAGAAGTAGGGAAAAAGAATGTGGGGAAGTATAGAAAGTCAGGATTAGATAGCAGAAATGAAACCAAATATAGAAGGAATTATAATAAATAAAAATGGACTTAATTTCACAAAAGACAAAATTGTCAGATTTGATTTTTATCAAATAATAATTGTGCAATAACTAATAATGTTGATGGTGTCCATATCCTTTGACGCAGCAACTGCACTTACATATGTGCAAATGAGGGCATGTACAAGAATGTTAACTGCCACACTGTTTGCAATAGCAAATATATTGGAGCTGATCTAAATGTCAGTTACTAGAGGCATTGACTAAGACATTGTGGGTTTGTTCACACAATGGAATGCTACTCTGCAGTTAAAATAAGTGAGCTGGCTAGGACAACATCTATCAGCATGAACTATTTCAAAATCATAACATTGATTGAGGAAATCAAGTTGCAAAAATATACAGAGAATATCTTGCCATATTTATGTATCTTCAAATATGCAAAACAATCCTAGGTATTGTTTTAAAATACAATCACAGAAAATAGAAGCCTAAAATCCTATATGGGAATACTAAACAATAAACTCAGATCACAGTTTCCTTTGGGTAATGAGGAAGAGAAATGGGACTAGGGAGGAGAACACAGTGCCTTCAACTATACCTATAATGTTTCCTTCAAGTAAGATTGTAGAAATTATAGATCCAGAGACTTAGAAGCATGGAACAGCCTACTGAATCTCAGAGGGAAGGAAGCGGTGGATGGGAAGAGATCAACCAAAGAACTTGTATGTGTGTATACATAAACCATGGACATAGACAATAGGGTAATGAAGGCCTGGGGTGGGAAGCGGGGACAGACTAAAAGGGTTCAATGGGAGTGTGGGGGGGAATGGGACATGTGTAATACTTGCAACAATAAAGATTTTAAAAATCTATAGGAAAAGTAGTAAAACACTTTATACCTAACAAAGCTTGGTGGAAGATACTCTATGTTTGATTTTGACTTACTATTACTTAGCACTATTTACTATACTTTTCTCCATGGTTTAAATTTTTATTTTAAAAAAATTAAATAGCAGCACAATTTGCAATACCTAAGATTTGGAAAGAGCCCAAGTGCCCATCAGCAGATGAGTGGATAAAAAAGCTGTGGTACATTTACACCATGGAATACTACACAGCTGTAAAAAAAAAAAAGGAACTCTTACCAGTTGCAACAGCATAGATACACCTAGAGAGTATTATGCTAAGCGAAATATGCCAGTCAGATAAAGATAAGTATCATATGATCTCACTCTTATGTGGAATCTAATGAATAAAATAAACTGATGGACATAATAGATCCAAAGACATAGAAGCCTAGAATAGACCGATGAATTTCAGAGGGAAGGCAGGGGTGGGTGGGGTGGATGGGGAGAGATTAACCAGGGAATTTATATGCATACTAGAGGCCTGGTGCACAAATTTGTGCATGGTTTGGGGGAGAGGGGGAACCGTGGGAAGTTGGCTACTGGCCCCAAGGAGGGAGCCGGCCCTCAACCCCCTTGGGAAAGGGGCCGTGTCTGCCGCCACCCACCCCTGGTTCCCTGTCCCATCCCGGGCCCTAAGACCCCTGTGGGGTCAGGAAAGGAGGTGATTGTTGCTGGGCCAGGCGCAGAAGGAACGGACACTGAATGCCGCCACTGCCACTGGCGCCCCACCACCACGCGGTTCCCCGCCTCACCCCTCCTCCTTCCCTCGCTGCTGAGCTGCCACCTAGGTGGGTGGGTGGTCCTCAGGGAAGGGAGAGGATGGGAGTGAGACAAACCCTTGTGTCGAGGGCTGATTGCAGCAAGGGAGCTGCTCTGCTATGTATGAAACCCCGACCCAGAAGCAGGTCTCTAGGAATGGTTTAGCATCAGGGGCCGAAGGGGGACAGCCATGGGAGTGCACTGACCACCAGGAATCAGCTCCTACATCGAGCATCTGCCCCCTGGTGGTCAGTGCATGTCATAGCAACTGGTCAACTTGTCACTCAGTCATTCTGTTGTAATGGTGGCTTAGGCTTTTATATATATATATATAGATATGCATAGCCCATGGATACAGACAATAGTGTGATAAAGGCAAAGGAGGAGTGGGTGCAGGGTGAAGGGGATCAATGGGAAATAAGAACAAAGGGGATATCTGTAATACTTTCAACAATAAAGATAAATTTTAAAAAATAAATACTAATATAAGAACTTAAGCTTCAAAAGAGGTTTATCATTATTGTTGAATTTGGGGGGGATGATTTTTTATGAAGTCCCTAGTATATTCCATGAATCTGCAAGGTACCAGATACAATGGCAAACCCAGAACTATATTTTCATTCAAAAACATAGCATAGGGGTAAATACATAATATGTTAGATGCAGTAAATGAAATAAACATGGCCCTACAAAAAAAAATCTGCCAGAGTGAGTATTGAATAAATAATTGATGAATGAAAGAAAATTTACCGGGTGAGAAGGAAGCCAGAAAATTCACATACACATTGAAGCTCACATATTCCAGGTGCTGAGACAGCATTTAGAAATCTCAGCATGAAGAAGACTGCCCTACAATTAGGGGTCACCTTCATTTTCTGATTTGGAAATACAGCTGAAAGAGTAACAAATGCAGATAAGATATAGGACAAGAGAGGAATCTTCTGGAATAAAGACCTTATGCTGTAGTCCATAGACAGAGACCTAAATAGTGAATGAATCAAAAAAAGAAAAAGAAAAACATTATTGGAGAAAAGTAAGAACATTACTCATCTACACTAATAAAAAAGAAACATGGTAATTCGCGTACGACCGCTACCCTTCCCCATGTTAACTTATAATAAACTAGTAGCCCTGTGCACGAATCCGTGTGCCAGTAGCTCACCAGTAGCTCGCTGCTGCCCTCCGGTAGCTCTCCGCCCACTGCCCCAATCTCCTGTAGCTCTTCACCACCAGCTTGTAGCTCGCTGCCCCACCCTCCTGCTGATCCGTGATCCAGTTGTTACTCGGTCGGTCATTACGCTTCATGACATAATGACCATTTGCATATTACATCTTTATTATATAGGATGATCACATTCAATCATATTTCTGCCAAGGGACTCACCTCAGGTCCAGTCATATCAGAATAAGATGTAGGGCACCAGCTGCCATGTATCCCAGCCTCGGTATCACTAGAATCCCCATCCAAGCCCCATATGAGGATGCCTTGTTTGCTGGTGTTAATATGAACACCAATTACATTAGGGCTCAGACCTAAGAAACGCATTCTGTAGGTTATTGTTTTGATAACTACTGATGACCCCACATCGTTACTATGTTGATTTTGTAAAGCAGCAATTCCTGTCATTCTATTTTTTCAAGAGTGATGATTATGCATGCACTTCTGCTTCAATTACAAGTCTTCAAAGAGCCCTGAAGATGCACAAAAGCCCATCACCACCCGGCTGACACAAGGCTCACCAGGCTCTCCCACTCCTGCTGTAATTGCTGTCTCAGTAGTTATCCACTTTCTCTTCCTCCTTGAAAATCCCAAGGACAAGGTGGCACTGGTATTCTTTAATAGTCTATTGACTTTTCCTTACATGTCCAGTAAAAGGTGTGCCTTATGAGTTGTTTATACTCAAATTTCCAGTGTTATGAATTAGGAAAACTTCTTTAACATAATCACATAACCTTCACAGGACACTGTACTAGTATATATTTCTATGAAACCATTCCCTTCACAGTCATCATTTTTTCTGAAGTCCACACACTGCAATGGAGCTCCTAATTCATATAACAATGAAAGATCAACAATGACATATGTCTCTGAATTCAGTCTTTTCCTGCTCACCAAGTTGTGTGTTTAAGATATATTTTAATCAGGAAATTTAGTATATTTCTAATCTACTCTCTTCACATAAATATTACACACAAATTTCTACTTCTATTGGACATCTTTACTTACTAAAAGAAAGTTTTAACTTGCTTTTAAAAAGCCTAGAGACTTCAAACAAAACACTACATACTGTAAAATATTTTATTACATTAATTTAATGTTCAACTTAAATGTCCCACAATTAAAATCACTATTAGAGGTTAAAACCACTCCCTTATTTACTCACTATTTTGACATATTAAAGCAAACATTTTCTAAACAATAAACCCAGTGTCTTTTCAGCGACCTAGGGTTGATTAAGATTCCAATGAGTTAGATTCAAGAGATCTATTGTAGTCAAAGCATTTTAGAGCTAAAGGTTATTGTGGTCAAACATACTAAGAAACCAAGGCTCAGAGAAGTTCAGAGTTTTTTCCAGGTCCTGTGTGGCTGATTAGTAACAAAGAAAAGTTAGAATGGACAAAGCAAAGGGCTTGATTTATGCGACCAAGCTTCACCCTCAGTTGTGCAGATGGCCTATTGTCATTTAACATAGAAGGAATTCTGTAAAATCGGTTTCAAAATTTGAATTAATTAATAGCTGAAATTCCCTTGGCTGATATTTTGGGTCTCTATTTGTGCCAAAAGATCCCTATATTATATTTTAAAAAATCACTCTATACCCTTTGCCCTGGAAAACATTTTTCTTAAAAAATGGTGGGGGTGGGGGGAGAGAACCTAAAAGAGTTACAAAAAGAAATACTATTTTAAAGATAAATTACTTGAGAAACTTAATTTAGCTGTAAAAAATTCAGATCAATAGGTGATAAAACCCCCAAAATTTAGCAGCCAAAAAATTAAAACCCATTGAAATAAAGTAGCATTTGTCTAGTGTACACATGCACACTTTAATAATAACTTTCATAGAAAGGTAGAAAATGAACAGAAGTTGAAAGAAACACAAAGATACATGGAAATATATAATTGTCTACAAAAGAACATTGTGTCTGTGTGCTCTGCTGACTGTAAAACTCTGGTAAAATGGGAAAGTCTTTTCCAGGAATGCATTACAGTTGAAAGATCTAGGAAAACCTCACCTTTTGCATGTACAGTTGGAAAGGCCAGTGACTGTCTCAAGGAAGTCAGAGTATGTAATGTTACATAACATAATATAAAATATTTAGTGAGAATTATTTCAGGATAGTTGAAAAATAAATGTATTTGCTTAAGCAAATAAATGTCTTTAAAACTCATTTCAAAGGGCTTATTCTCTTAATGCTGATCATTAAAAATAATCATTAGTTCTCTAAGTATGTATTATATAGATTTTAAATAAAAGATTAAGACAAAAGATAAAGATATACATATTATTTTATTTTTGACATTATTACAGATGTCACCCATTTTCCCCAACTTTACCCACCTCAACTGAGCCCCTATCACCCCAGGCCTTCACCCCATCATTGTCTCTGTCCATAGCCTATGCATATCTAATCTAATAAAAGAGAAACATGCAAATTGACCGTACCTCCACTACCCCCACAAGCCACGCCCACCAGCCAATCAGGACCAAATATGCAAATTAACCCAACTAAGGTGGCGGCCAGTAGCCACGCAGCTGAAGTGAGCAGGAGGTTTGCTTGCTCCAGTGATGGAGGAAGCCAAGGTTTCTGCCTGCCAGCCCGGCTCTGAGCTCCAGTCTAAGCAACAATATTGCAATTATAGAAGCTAAACAAACCCAGAAACCTGCTTTCAGCCAGCAGTGGCCACGGAGTTGGAGACTTCAGTTGCCCCTGGTGATAGAGGAAGCCAAGCCCTGGACCCAAGCTACAAAGTTTCAATTATAGAAGGTAAATAAATCCCAGGGGAAAAAAAGAAAAAAGGAGAGGCTGGGAAATTCTGTTGCTGGAGAGGCTTGGGCAGCCTGAAAATGGCCCTCAGCCCTTCACCCAGGC
>NW_005370740.1:2749702-2750965 GCF_000412655.1 Myotis brandtii
GCTGAGGGACCCCCCCCCCCCCCCCCCGAGTGCACAAATTTTTGTGCACCAGGCCTCTAGTATGCATATAAGTTCTTTGGTTAATTTCTTTTAGTTTTCACATATTCCCCCCTCCTGAGATCTGTCAGACTGTTCCGTATACCCATGTCTCTGAATCTATTTTATTTATTAGATTCCACGTGAAGTGAGATCATGTGATCTTTCTCTTTTTCTGACTGGCTTATTTTGCTTAGCATTATTCCCCAGCTCTATCCACACTGTCTTAAAGGATAAGAGTACTTTTTTACAGCCACACAGTATTCCATTGTGTAAATGCACCAAAGCTTTTTTTATCCATTCATCTACTGATGGATACTTAGGCTGGCTATTACAAATAAAGCTGCTATGGACACAGGGATGCATATATTCTCTCTGATTGGTGTTTAGGGATTTAGGATATATTCCTAGAAGTGGGATCACTGGGTCAAATGGCAGTTCCATTTTTAATTTTTTGAGGAAACTGAATACTGTTTTCCATAGTGGCCGCACCAGTCTCTATTCCCACCAGTAGTGTAGTAGGGTGACCTTTTCTGCACATCCTCACCAGCACTTGTTATATGTTGATTTATTAATGGTAGCCATTCTGGCAGATGTGAGTTTTAAATTGCATCAATCTGATGATTAGTGACTTTGAGCATTTTTTCATAATCTATTGGCCATTTGTATCTCTTCTTGGAGAAAAATCTATTTAGGTCCTTTGCCCATTTTTTAAAATTTTATTGCTTAAAGTATTACAAAGAGTAGTACATATGTCTCCTTCCCCATTGACCTTCCCCCAGTCTCCCCTAACCCCCAGTATCTTGCACCATTGGTTATGCTTATATTTATATGTATGATACAAGTTCTTCAGTTGATTTCTTACCTTCTCCCCCCAACCCTCCACAGCCTTCCTGCTATAGTTTGACAGTCTCTTTGATGCTGCTCTGCCTCTGTATCTATTTTTGTTCATCAGTTTATAATGTTCTTTATTATCCATAAATGAGTGAGATCAAGTGGTATTTTTCTTTCATTGACTGACTTATTTCACTTAGCAAAATGCTCTCCAGTTCCATCTATGCTCTTACAAATGATAAGAATTACTTCTTTTTTACAGCAGCGTAGTATTCCATTGTGTACATGTACCACAGTTTTCTAATCAATTCATCTGCTGATAGGCATTTAGGCTGCTTGCAAATCTTACCTACAGAAAATTGTGCTGCTATGAGCATAGGGGTGCATATATTC
>NW_005370741.1:0-1702 GCF_000412655.1 Myotis brandtii
TATCCATAAATGAGTGAGATCATGTGGTAATTTTCTTGGCTTCCCAGGGGCCTTGCAGGGGCCGTCCCAGCCTCACCGGGGCCGTCTCAACCTCACCGGGGCTGTCTCAGCCTCACAGGGGCCGTCTCAGCCTCACAGGGGCCGTCCCAGCCTCACGGGGCCGTCTCAGCCTCACGGGGGCCGTCTCAGCCTCATGGGGGTTGTCTCAGCCTCACAGGGGCCATCTCAGCAACACGAAGTTTGGCATTCTATCTTTTGTTGGGCGGCTCTTGCTGGACAAAATCTCCAGGCGTTCTTGGTGGCTGAATATCTGGTATGCTTGCTTGGATTTCGTTTTCTACTAAGTGCACAGACTGTTTGTCTGCCGTCTCCCAGCGTCCCATGTGAGACTGGATCTGGTGGACCTGCTTGTGCGTTTGCTGGTACAGTAGTTCCACGTTGCTGGCCCAGCAGGGTCCGGCTCCGGCTTCCTCCAAACCTGATTCTGCTTCTTGAGTGTGTCCCTTATGCATGCGAGGAGTTGAAATCTGCAGTTTGTTGGGTTTGGCTGCAAAAGTGCAGGTGGTTCCTCTTGTGCCACTGGCACAGCTTGGGCAGGGATGTAAATTGAGTAGGGCAGGGCCTCCGGGAATCACCAGGGCGGAGCATGGGGCAATGGCGTCTCCACGACTCCTCGCCTCTCCGCGACTCCTCGCCTCTCCGCGACTCCGCATCTCCGTGTCCCCGAGTGACGGTGAGCAGCTCCGTGAGACAGCCACCCTCGCTCTCCTGCCCATTGCAAGGCTGTCCCGCCTCTCCCCATAGGGGTCTGGGACCTCAGAATCCCACCCCAAACAAGCTCAGTGGATTCGAGAGTTTGTAGCCCCTTCCGATTGAAAAAAAACGCGTATCCAGTTGCAGCCCGCCTGGCACGCGACTCCATACCTCCATTCTTGGCACCTCTGCACATCCTACTCAGTCTCAGTGCTCTTCTTTCTTTCCTTCCAGTTGTAGAGCTTCCACTGGGCCAGCTTTCCCATGGTTCTGAATAATAGCTGTTTGTCTTATAGTTGGTAGTCTCGATGTTGTTGTGGGAGGCAGCACGCACAGGTCTGTACCTTACGCCGCCATCTTGGTTCTCCTAATTCCCTTTTAATGTGCATGAATTGCGTGCACCAGGCTACTAGTCTGTAATAATGTCAACAATAAAAAGTAAACTTAATCCGACCAGCCATTGTGGCTCAGTGGCTGAGAGTCAACCTATGAACCAGGAGGTTACAGTTTAATTCCTCATCAGGGCACAGGCCCAGGATGTGGGCTGGGTCCCCAGGAAGGGGGCATGCAGGAGGCAACTGATCAATGATTCTCTCTTATCATTGATGTTTCTATCTTTCCCTCTCCCTTTCTTTCTGAAATTAATAAAAAATAGATTAAAAAACAACTTTTAAAAATGAAAACAGCCCTGACTGGTTTGGCTCAGTGGATGGAGCGTCAGCCTGTGGACTGAAGGGTCCCGGGTTCGATTCCGGTCAAGGGCATGTACCTTGGTTGCAGGCACATCCCCAGTGGGAGGTGTGTAGGGGGCAGCTGATCGATGTTTCTCTCTCACCGATGTTTCTGACTCTCTATTCCTCTCCCTTCTTCTCTGTAAAAAATCAGTAAGATATATTTTTAAAAAAAATGAATACAAGCCCTGGTCAAGGGCATGTACCTTGGTTGTGGG
>NW_005370741.1:4523-6816 GCF_000412655.1 Myotis brandtii
ATAAAATCTCAAGTATATAAGAAGGTTGAAAGTAAAAGCATAGAAAAGGGTATTATACTGTGTTGAGGGCTCCCAAGATCACAGTCGGGCTTGATGATTCACTAAAAGGACTCACAGGACTCAGAAAAGTTGTAATACTCATAGTTTATTACAGTGAAAAAATACAGATTAAAATCAACAAAGGGAAAAGGCAAATCCGATAGAGCCCCAGAGCAACCAGGTGCAAGCTTCCATGGGTCTCCTCATAGTGAAGTCATATGGGAACATGCTTAATTCTCCTAGCAATAGTATTGACAATTACATGCAAAGTGTTGTCAACCAGGGAAGCTCACCCAATCCTTGGGGTCCAGATTTTTTATTGGGGGTTAGTTATGAAGCACTCACATGACTGATCTTAACTACTCAGTCTCCAACCCTCAAGAGATCAAACTAATACAGTGTGTCCCAAAGCCTCAGGCACACAAAAACACTTACCAGGAAAAATACTCCCAGTTTATCCTCCAGGAGGCAGTCATGGGCCAGTACTAAAAACAGGCCAATTTGGGGAATGTGTAGTTTGACCACACAGGCCTGCTGAGTTAACCCTTTCCTGCACACATATAGATGCTTTTAAAAAATTTTATAGCAAAAAAACATATAATTAGGTATAAGGAAGGTAGCTTCATTTAAAAAGATTCAACTCAACAAAACAATACGTAAAATTTAGCTTACAGACCTGTTGGGGTGGCTTAGTTGGTTGAAGCATCCCCCATACACCAAAAAGGTTATGGGTTCCATTTCCAGTAGGGGCACATACCTAGGTTGGGAGTTCAATCTCTGATTGCAGCATGCATGGGAGTATCAATTTTCTTCCTTCCTTCCTTCCTTCCTTCCTTCCTTCCTTCCTTCCTTCCTTCCTTCCTTTCCTTCCTTCCTTCCTTTCTCTCTCTCTCTCTCTCTCTCTCTCTCTCTCTCTCTCTCTCTCTTCCTCTCCCCCCTTCCTTTCTCTCTAAAAATCAATAAAAACATATCCACAGGTAAGGATTAAAAAAATATTTTTTCAGCTTACATAAACATAAAACATAACCTTAAAACACATAAAAGAAACTTGGACAGAAATACAACAAGAATCAGGAATCATGTTGAAAATATCCATACACTTTTCTTGGTGACTGATAGCATAAGCAGATCAAAAGTCACTATGAACATACAAGATTTAAATGATGTGATTAACAAATTTTATTTAATGGCCATCTATAAGATCATACCCAACATACACAGCATACACATTATTTTTACAAAAACTGACCATGTTCTAGACCAAAATGTAAGTCTCAAAACTTTTTGAAATTATTGAAATTATGTAGATTATATTATTTGACCACAAAGCAACCCAACTAGAAATAACTAATAAAATGAGAATTATACTGCCCCCATGTGTTTAGAAATTAAGGCTATACTCCTAAATTACCTTAGCTTAAAGAAGAAATTATAAAGAAAATTAGAAAATATTTAGAAGTAAATAATAAGTAAAATGTTCACTATCTAAACTTACCGATTGCAGTTTAAACAGTACTTAGAAGGCAAGTTATATCTACCTTATTTATATTAGAAAAGCCAAAAATTAATAGAATAAGCATCACAAGAAGTCTGAAATATACGTGTGTGTGTGTGTGTGTGTGTGTGTGTGTGTGTGTGTATAGTATAAATAAGAATATAATGAAAATGTGAGTGGAAATTAGCAAATAGAAAACATGTAATAGAAAGAATTTTTAAAAAGAGTTGGTTCTGTGAAAAGACTCAGTAAAATTGACAAAAATCTGGAGAGAGTGATTAAGAAAAAAGAGCTAGTGGAAAATAGTTAATATCAGGAATAAAAAAAAGAGGAGTAATAGAAAGGCTTTAGACATTTAAAATATTAAGATATTATGCTAATAAATATGAAAATTTAAATAAAATGGAAAAACTTCTAAAAAAATAAGCTGACTCAGGAAGAAAGAGAAAATTAAGCAGTCCTATAACATAATCAAAATCTTCCTACATAGAAAACCTCAAGCCTAAATGCTTTCACTGATGAGCTCTACAGAAAAAAGTGAAAAGATGATGTTACTGATGTTATTAAATATACCAGAAAGAGAAAATGTCACACATTAAGAATATTTTAGGTACCAGAGCTGCAGCCACCAAGTCCCTATCCTACATCGCGTGCCACCGAAGCCCGCCCACCGTGCACTCCCGGTTCCTTTTGGTTCTAAGTCCAAAATGGCAACACTCAAGGATCAGCTGATTGTGAATCTTCTTAAGGAAGAACAGA
>NW_005370741.1:10593-11953 GCF_000412655.1 Myotis brandtii
CACTCCCAACTGCCCTCCCCTGCCAGCCCGGTTGCCCCCAACTGCCCTCCCCTGCTGGCCTGGTCACCTCCAACTACCCTCCCTCCCCTGCAGGCCCAGTCGCCCCCAACTGCCCTTCCCTGCTGACCTGGTCACCCCCAACTGCCCCCCCTGCCGCCATCTTGTGCCCACATGGGAGCGGCCATATTGTGTGAGGACATGAGAGTTAATTTGCATATTACCTCTTTATTATATAGGATGGCCAGTGGGCATCATAGCAGCTCCTGCATTGAGCGTCTGGCCCCTGGTGGTCAATGCGCATCATAGCTACTTGTCAGATGGACAATTAGCCTTTTATATAGAGAGATAATACTAGTAATTGCTTTTGCTATGTGCCAGAAAGTATTCTAAGTACTTAAGTTTATTTATTTATTTATTTATTTATTTATTTATCTTTTGTAGTCCTAAACTGGTTAGTGTGAAATAGTTCTACCTCCTCAAAGGCACCACTGCCAATGTTGCTCACACTACAGTTGCCCTTCAGACTAGATGTGTGTTCACTGTGTGTTATATAACTTGTGGTTCCTTTTTCTATAATTAGTCACATTCTGGGATCCAATGTAAATCCAATATTGCATGTTTTGTGCATAACTGTTCTAAAGGCTCTTATTCTGTGTACTGTATTATCAGATTAGTGTACATTGCCATATAATGTAAAAAGAAAAATCTACATATAAATAATACAGCCAACTATCCAAGTGTCATACCAACTAAAATGCCAAGTAAACCTTGAACAGTGAAAAAAAAATATTTTAAAATATTGTATTTCCTTATATTTTCCTCCAGTACTTTTATAGTTTCATTTTTATGTTAAACAATTTGATTTATGTATAATTGATTTAACTATAAATAATGAAGTAGTAGTCCAGCTTGTTTTTCCTCAACTCTAGCCTCTGAAAGAACTTAAAATAGAAGGGGACTAGAGATTTTTACCTATCATTTGATATTTTTCTGGACTATTTCTTTTTTTTTAACCAAGCATATATACGTCTTTTATAATTTTAAAACTAATTTTTAAAATGATTTTCATCTTTTTTATCATCTAAATCTGAATATATCTGACCCTGGATTTTATACTCTCCTGGGATAGTTTTTTTTTTAAGTTTTCCATACCTCCTCTCACATTATGAATCTATTATTCCCTGAGTACTGTCGTTATCCCTCCTACTAACGTCAAAACTGATGAGATTTAGATGACAGAGGCCCATAACTGGGAACTCAAGTAGAGGAGAATGAGCACTGGAGCCAGAGTGTGGACAATGCCTAAATCAGGAGTGAGAGGTACATGCTATTTCTATGGACATGAAACAAAGATAGAGCT
>NW_005370741.1:12221-13909 GCF_000412655.1 Myotis brandtii
ACTTGCTCAGAGGCTGTGTTAACTACAGAAGAAAGATGGGTCCAAGACGACTGAGAAGGTTCTCCATATGACACATAAACTCACCTCTTCTTGATGAAGAAAGCAGCCCCATAAGACTGTGAGTCATGGGAATGGGCACTGGGACTGCACTCAGTACCATTCGCTCTAGTTAAACACCAGAAAACACCTGATCCAAGTTAGCAGAGTGGTTTAATATATGCAAAGTGCTCCAATCAGGACTGTCGCCATGGAAGAAAGCATTTAGCCCTATTGTCTTGTTCTTCTCAGAAGCTGTTGTTGGTGCAACCTAGTCTCAGGTCACAGAGCTGAGGAAATGAATCAAGAAACTGCTCAGGTCATGGTGTCACCAGGTGTGGCCTCCACATGCAGAACAACACTGGCAAGTTGTGGACCTGTACATGCAAATGCTCTGCCAGCAAATGCATTATTGACACCAAGGACCACACCATCCAGATGAGCATGGCTGAAGTTGACAAAGTGACAGGCAGGTTCAATGTCCAGTTTAAAACCTATGCTGTCTGTGGGACCTTTTGCAGAATGGGTGAGTCAGAAGACTCCATTATCTGAGTGGCCAACCTTCCTGAGTTTTCAGGTCTAGGTTCAAGGATTAAGTCAGCCTGCCCCCTGAAGTTTTTATATTTCTACTAGTGTCCTGGTGCATGGAGTCATGCACATTGAAAGGACATTAATTAGAAGAAATATTTTAATATCACTATTTGTGTCTTGCTAGTGAAAAGAAAAATAGGATTCTACTGAGTCTCCTATCTACCTACTCCAAGATTTCTGTGAGGATCAAATGAGATGAGGCACAGGAAATAGCTTCACAAACATTTGGTTAAACTGTAAAATGTTTGCACCTGGTTATAAAGCAAGTCAGGTTTCTGGGCTAAAGAAACCCCAAGGAAGCTAGTTGCTAGGGAGAGGAAGCCAGGCATTGCTATGTGACGTCATTACCCTGTGCCCACAGCAACCGTTTCTGGGTTGGGCTGGGCTGTGGGCCACATTTGACACCATGGGGTCTTGGCAGCGTTGGCTGTGATTTGGTGGGGTGTTCCTCACTTCGAAGTAGTGGCTGGGCCTGTGTCCCACTTGGGGGAAGCCAGGTGTTGGTTTGTTAGCACCAGGTCCATGGTGCCGTTTATTTTTAAACTAGAGGCCTGGTGCATGAAATTCGTGCACTGAGGGGTGTGTCCCTCAGCCCAGCCTTCACCCTCTCCAATCTGGGACCCCTTGGGGGATGTCTGACTGCCGGTTTAGGCCCGATCCCTGTAGGACATCCCCCTCGCAATCCGGGACTGCTGGCTCCCAACCGCTCACCTGTCTGCCTTCCTGATATCCCCTAACCCCTTCTAACTGCCAGACTCATCACCCTCTAACCACTCCCCTGCCAGCTTAATCAATGCCTAACTGCTCCCCTGCTGGCCCGATCGCCCCCAACTGCCCTCCCCTGCAGGCCTGGTCCCCCCCAACTTCCCTCCCCTGCTGACCTGGTTGCCCCTAACTGCCTGCCCCTGCCGGTCTGGTCACCCCCAACTGCTTTACCCTGCAGGCCTGGTCCCCCCCAATTGCCCTCCCTCCCCTGCAGGCCTGATCACTCCCAACTGCCCTCCCCTGCCAGCCCGGTTGCCCCCAACTGCCCTCCCCTGCTGGCCTGGTCACCTCCAACT
>NW_005370741.1:14310-15552 GCF_000412655.1 Myotis brandtii
TTATTTATTTATTTATTTATTTATTTATTTATTTATTTATTTTAGTGAGAGAGGAAGAGAGAGGGAGAAAGAGAAGAACATCCATTGGTTGCCTCTCATACGGACCCCAACCAGGGCAAATCCACAACCTGGGTATGTGACCTGACTGGGAATTGAGCTGGCAACCTGGTGATGCATGGGAGGACACAACCAACAGAGCCACATCGGCCAGGGTAGCACTCTTTAAATATTAATTCTTTTAATCATCATACAACCATTTGAGGTAAATACTATGTCTAGGCAAAAGGTAATGATGGCCCAACCCTGGGTGGTGGTTCTGGGAAGGGAAAGGAGGGAACAGACACAAAGCCTTGCAAAGCAAGATTCAGTCTTTCTGTTTTGATGTGAGAGGCCAGAAACAGAGAGGGATCCATGAAGTCAGGGCTGAGTTCTAGCCTATTCTGTGGGAGAATGGAGGCATCAGCAACAAAAATGGAGAACAGAGGAGAAGGGAGGAGTTTTAAAGGAAATATGCATTCCACCTATTGGACATAGTGGTTTTGAGATGAAGGAAAGGAAGGCTTCTAACTGGACTTGCCAGGAGGCTGTTA
This sequence comes from Myotis brandtii, assembly GCF_000412655.1. NCBI lineage: Eukaryota > Metazoa > Chordata > Mammalia > Chiroptera > Vespertilionidae > Myotis > Myotis brandtii. The sequence goes on from NW_005370741.1 coordinate 14,901, forward strand.
GAAATGCCAGCCTGAAGTCCTGCATGGGGCTATGGATTTGGGTGTTGTCTACAGAGATGTGATTATTGAAGCCACAGATGTGGATAGCATTGCTAAGTGAGCAGGTACACAACTCTCTATCCCTCTCCCTTCCTCTCTGTAAAAAAATCAATAAAATATATATATATATATTTTTAAAAAGGCACTGGTGTGATTGGAGGGATGTCAGGTGAAAGAAGAAACTGCCATCCTGTTTCTGGCTCCTGTCAGTGGCCCTCTGGGGTGGCTCTAGCCCAGAAGTCAGCAAACTCTTTCTGTAAAGACAAGATATTAAATAGTTCAGGCTGTGGACTATATGGTTTCTGTTACAACTACTCAGCTCTGCATTACAGAGCGAAAGCAGCCCCAGACAATACACAGTGAACAAGCATGACTGTGTCCCAATAAAGCTTTATTTATGGACACTGAAGTCTGGATTTTTAAAGATAATTTTTATGTCATGAAATTTTTTTTATCAACAATTTAAAGTGTAAAATAACATTGTGCCTGCCTGCATGGCTCAGTGCTTGAGCGTTTACTATGAACCAGGAAGTCACGGTTCATGCCTGGGTGTTGGGCTTGATCCCCAGGGAGGGGTGTGCAGGAGGCAGCTGATCAATGATTCTCTCTCATC
>NW_005370741.1:15859-23445 GCF_000412655.1 Myotis brandtii
GAGGCTTGCTGCACAAAATTCATGTACTCAGGGAGTGGGGTGGTCCCTCAGCCTGGCCTGCACCCTCTTGTAGTCCAGGAGCCCTTGAGGGATGTCCAACTGATGGCTTAGGCCCACCCCAGGCTCACCAGCTATGAGCCGGGCTTCTGGCTGAGTGGCACTCCCCCTGTGGGAGTGCACTGACCACCAGGGGGCAGCTCCTAAGTTGAGCATCTGCCCCCTGGTGGTCAGTGCGCATCATAGTGACCTGTCCTTCTACCGTTTGGTAGATTTGCATTATTATATAGGATATATATATATATATTTTAAATAACATCATTAGCTCACCATTCATAGAGAAACAGGTGGCAGCTGGACTTGGCCTACAGACTGTAGCTGACCTGCTCCGCCTCCTGATTCTTTGGGCTGAACTACACCTCTTCGGAGATCCCAGCACCAGTCATGCGGTGCCCACCCCAGAGGTGCCTCACACCAGCCACAGTGCGTCCCCATCAGAGGTCTGAGCAGGAGCCATGGGAGGCTCCTCTGAGCCCGGAGGCTCTGGTGACACTGTCCTCTCTCTGTTCCTCCTGCCCTGGGGGAGCAGTGCTTCCTGTAGTTGCCATACCTGGCACCCCATTCCCTGCACACACCCACTGTGTTTGGAATGCTTTGCATGGACTCGCTCTCCTAGCTGGGCCCGACTGACACAGAAATCCTTCCATTTCAGAGGTGAGAAAGGGGAAAGGAAGCCGTAAAGGAGTCAGAGAGGTGGGAGGCAAACCAGGAGTGTCTTGAAACTGAAGGGAAAGAGGTTCAGGAAGGAGGGCGTGGTGAGCAACAGCTACAGCTGAGGTAGGAGGCAGCCTGAGAAGAAGCTGAGGATTAGAGCAGGAAGAACCCTGTGACCTTCCAGAGGCAGCCCCCCAGGATGGCGGGGCTAGGAGTGAGCTGGACTGGATGCAGCCTCCTCTTGCGAGAATGTAAAGGGCAGGCAGCCAGAGGGCAGGATCTGGTGAAGTGCCCCGGCCCCTTACCCACGGAGGAGAGAGACTGTAGACAATTGTGCCCATGTCAGGACAGTTGGTCACATCCTCTCTGGCAAATGCATGGAATAGCCACCTTCCCTCCTCCAATAACCCACCCTAGGCCTGCCTCTGACCACAGACTCCATCTGGGCATCAGGCAAAAGGTTTCTGCTCCTGTCAACAGCCTCCTGATGGACTCGGCCCTCACAGGTAGGCAGTCACCAGCCACCTCCTCAGCCCCTGCAAAGGCCCGAACAGAGCACAACAGCCAAGGACACCCCTGCAGGAGCTGTCATTGCAGGTGCAGAGGGCTGCAGGTGTTTTCAAAGCCTTCGTGGCTTTTAATTCAACAAATGTTTACTCAGCACCTTTTATATGCCAGGCACTGCTCTGGAGACACAGCAGTGAGAAAAAAAAGTCTGTGCCTTCAAGGACCTTACATTTCTGTGGGGGAGACAGGTTATCAGCAGGGCACATAAAAGGGCAGGTGCTGACAGGTGCTCCAAAGAAAAATGCAGCAAGGTGAGGGGTCCAGGGAGTGTGCGATGGGGTGCTCGTTTCATACAGGGCCAGGTTAGAAAGGCAGAGGCTAGAAGGAAGTCAGGGAATAAAGAATGTTCCCGGAGGCGGGAAAAAGCAAGGTCAGAGGCTGTTTACTGTAGCTCAGGGAACAGCAAGGAGGCCAGTGTAGCCAAGTGGAGAGACTTAGGGAAAGACCGGAATTGAGTCAGAGAAGGTCAGGCTTCCACGATGAGGGCTTAGCTGTTGCTCTGAAGTCTGAGCAGAGAAGTGACACATTTGATTTTCACTATAAAAGGTTTACTGTGACTACTGTATAGAGAAGAAACTGTAGGGGGGCCCAAGTGACCCCTCCATTGCTATAAAGAGGGATAGAAAATAAAATCCTACAAATATAGGCTGGTGTTCAACTGGCTGGGTACAAGAATTAAAGAAGAAAAGCTGTAGGTCAGAGTTGACCACACCCTAAACATGAATTAGTGTAATGCCATATGACAAACCGAAAAGCCAGATAATCCTGGAATATGTTGTTAGACATCGGACACGCAGAGACTGGAACCCTACTCTGTGCCATGTTTGGCACATACGGGGCCTTCTGCCATGCAGCTGCCTTAGGTTTAAAGTGCTTCCCCCTACCCTGCAGCCCAGGCTGCCCATGGGCCTGTTCCCTCCACAAGTGCTTTCTCCCAGGGTTTTCCCTTCTCCTTTGGCAGTGCCTTTTATGCTGTGGTTAATTCAGCAACTACCATGTGTAAAACAATGAAGAGTGCCATGGGAGTGTCTCTGATAAGAACGTGAAACTTGAATCTTTTGTTAATTGCGCCTGGAGAGCTACTTCTGCTATTGGCACAAATCTCTCTTGTGAGCCCTTCTGTTTATCCTCCAACTGAGGGCTTTCTTACACCCCTCACAGCTGCACTCTGGGTGGATTTCCTACGTATGAAGCTGTATAGGACACATACCCTGCCAGACAAAGGTCTTCTCTAGAACCAAGAATCACTGTATTGGCTTTGGGTCAGGACTGGCAACCTAGTCTCAGTCTGCACACGAATGAAAGCAATCAGGGCCAGGGCTGAGCAGAATCGCGTAGGGAGTCCAGGGGTCTTCTTTAACTCCTCCCCGCCTCCCCTCCAAACAGAGCCCTTTCTTTCCTGGCAAGCTCAGGCCCTCCCTGGTCAGAGCAAGGACAAAGCTGGAGGGCCTCACAGCCAGTTCCCATGCCCTTCCCTGGTAGGTAATGGAGAAGAGAGTCCCTGTGCGGCCTTGGGTCCAGAAAGAATGAAACTCTGAAGTAGCTGAGTCAGGACAGGGTCCGAGCCACCACCAACCCTGCAGAGGCAGAAGCAGGTCCCTTCTTCCTCTTCCCAAGCTTGGAGATGCCAGCCTTGAGGATTCCCACGGGGTCTAGGGCTCCGTGTCCAGCCTCCTGCCCCAGAGCCCCAGGCAGAGACCTGGGGACTAGGCACAACCAGCCAAAGGCTCAGAGAGGCCACAGTGGCTGGGTACGAGGCCCCTGGCCCAGAAACTGTGACAGAGAGCCCCGTGGAGCTCCCTGACCTAGAGAAAAGGGAGGAGAAGGAGGCCAGGCCCAAGAACGACTGGGCCAGTCCTGGTGGCACTCACTCTGCCAGGCTCTCTCCCATTGTGCAATTTAATTCTAATAACCCATGAGGCATGACTACGCCCGATTCAACAGATAAGAAACTGAGTCGGAGAGGTTATGCAACTTTCCCAAAGACACACAGACTACAGACTCCGGAGCCCCCTGCAGCCTCTTCAAGGCCCCGGCCACTTGTGTGGAGCCTGTGGACAAAGCCGGGCCTAAGCCACTATGGTGAGGAGATGGTTACTGGAGAGTTGAATGTCAAGTGATTTCACCGCCCTCTTCGGGGGCCCCGGCCTTCTCCCTTCCCATCCGAAGGTCTATCTGATAGTAGTGTTAATGAACATGAGTTTATTTCAAAGGGAGGGTGGGTTCAGCCCAGCTTGGGCTACAACTGCTGGAGGCTTATCCCAGCCTCTAGGGCAGTGGTTCTCAACCTTCCTAATGCCGAGACACTTTAATACAGTTCCTCATGTTGTGGTGACCCCCAATTTCATCGTTACAAATTGAACATAATTAAAGCATAGTGATTAATCACAAAAACAATATGCAATTATATATGTGTGTTCCAATGGTTTTAGGCGACCCCTGTGAAAGGGTCTCGTTGGACCCCCAAAGGGGTTGCGACCCACAGGTTGAGAAGCACTGCTCTAGGGCTTCGGGCATCTTTTTCCCCCTCCCACCAACATTTCCTCTCCTTCCCCCGCCTCTGAAGTCTAGCATAAGGGACAGTCCTCAGCTCCCACAACAGTCCTGTAGTGCCCACACACACCATCTTCCTTCTCCCTGCCTGTCGCCTCCTCTCCAGGCTAGTGATTTGGCTGGAGTAGCTTAAGATTTGAATTTTAGAACAAATGCAGAAACCCAATGCTCTGGTAGTCCAGTGGGGCCTGAAAAGGGGCTAGCGGCCCCGGGGTCATGTGGCAGTCTTCAGCTTCTTATTGCTCCTTGTCAGGCTTTGCCAGAACTGTCCTAGGCCCTGAGTCTATGTGCTGCTTAAAAAGTGATCCAGAGCCCTGGCCAGTGAGGTTAAATGGTTAGAGCGTTGCCCTCCCCCCCCAGGAGGGTCTCAGGTTCAATTCCAGGTCAAGGGCATGTACCTGGGTTGCAGGTTCGAGCCCCAGCCAGGGTCAGGGTACATGCGGGAGGCAATCAATTGGTGTGCCTCTCTCACATCGATGTTTCTCTCTCTCCCTCCTTTCCTCCCTTCCTCCCTTCCATTTTCTCTAAAAGTCAGTGGAAAAAAATATCCTTGGGTGAGGTTAACAACAACAAAAAAGTGATCCAGAAACCAGAGAGAATGGATGGGGGTGCGGGGGGAGTGTGTTCACGGGTAACCTAATGAAGACACGAGCCCGGAAACCAAATCTGAACTGAGGACAAGGACCAGAAGGCTTGGTGTGTCTCTAAGAAAGGTGAAACGGTCGGTCTTTCCCAAGTTTTTCAGAGGTCTCCTGAATAGAGGCCCATCCCATTGCCACCAACCCTGAAAACCACCCTTCCTGTCAACAGCCTGAGGTCACCACTGTCACTCGTGTCTGAAGTCCAGCAAGAGAAATGAGTGACTTGGCCTTCAAATGTACTTTAGCTAATGCTTGATTCATTACAGATGGAACAGTAGCTGCTGGATGTGGTATGTGTGTCCCAACATTCATGAGTCCCTACACGGTGCTTTCTGCTTACAACAGGATCACGATACCCCCTCATTCCTACCCAAGACTTTATTCTGGTGGGGAGGAGGCACTAGGATCACCACAAAATATTTGTGCAATACAAGTCAACTTTCCCCCTTTTCTTGTAGCTTATCAGCACAAGGGTCTCAGTGGTAGCTGAGGTGAAAGGAAGCCCATCTCCAAGGATGGGATTCTGACCTTAGACATATTCCCCGGGGAGATGAATGCCAGTCACTCTGAACACATTCAGGGCCGCTCCTGCCTCAGCATAAGAGGATGCTGCCCCATAAAGACCATTACAAACTTTTGAACAATAATAGATACAGAGGCAGAGCTGCCTCAAACTGATTGTCAAACTGCAGTGGGAAGGCCAGGGAGGGTTGGGGGGCAGGAGGGAGGGGAGTAAGAGATCAACCGAAGGACTTGTATGCATGCATATAAGCATAACTAATGGACATAAGACACTGGGGGGTAAGGGAGGGCAGGGGATTGTCAAGGGCGGGGGGAAAAAAGGACACATATGTAATACCCTTTGTAATACTTTTAGCAAAAAAAAACAGAACACATTCAGGGCCGCTCCTGCCTTAGCATAACAGGATGCTGCCCCAAGCAGGCAGGGACCCACCAAGAGCCCAGTGATCAGGAGGTCAGCACAAGAGAGGTCTCTCCATAGGGACCTCGGGGCAGGATCCTCAATCACTATTTGTTCTGGAGCAGGAAGCCAGGGTCAGACCTGGAAGTGTGAAGGCGCACCCCTTCCCCTGCCCCCAGCAACAAGGATCACAGCAACGCCAGCAGCCACATCGCCTTGCAGTCAAGCTAGCAAATGACAGCCTCTGGGTAGAACCAGGACAGCCCCAGAATTGAGGGCAGAGGAGAAGGTGGAATGTTGTTGTTTGGCAGATATTCCTGACAGGGTGACAGAGCCACAAGGAAAAGGAGCTGAGAGGCTGGGACAAGTCTTTCCTGGTGGGGAGAAAGCTATGGGTGTGATTTGGGTGCATAGAGAGAGGCTGGCTGCCCACCTCACCCAGCTCACCCCCTCCAAGGACAGGGGTCAGGCAATCTCCATGGAGAAGTCTGTATTGAGGCAATATGTGCAGTAGTTCAAAAAAAATACAGGCTTTAGGGACCAAATGAATTGCTCTAAAGACATAACTCTTCATTTCGTAGCTGTGTGGCCTCGGGCAGTGGTTCTCAAAGTGTGGTCCTTGGTCCAGTAGCAGCAGCCTTGCCTGGGAATTTACAGAAATGCGAATTCCTGGGCCCCACCCCAACTTCAGAATCTCACTCTGGAGGTGAGGTCCTGCACAGTATGTTGGATCAGCTCTCCAGGTGACTCTCCATCGTGCTAAAGTGTGAGAACCACTAATCTGGGACATTGGTACCAACCATTTCAGTGCACAGTGTTCCCATCTATAAAATGCAGACAATAATGCTTACCTCCTGGGCTATTGTGAGGATTAAGAGAGACACTGCAGCTAGCCAGTGTGGTTCAGTGGTTGAGCGTCGACGCATGAGCCAGGAGATCACTGTTCTATTCAGGGTCAGGGCACTTGCCCAGGTTTGGGGCTCAATCCCTAGTAGGGAGCATGTAGGAGGCAGCTGTTTGATGATTCTCTCTCATCATTGATGTTTCTATCTCTCTCTCCCTTTCCCTTCCTCTCTGAAATCAATAAAAACATTTTAAAAGAGAGAGAGAGAGAGAGAAAGAGAGAGAGAGAGAGAGAGGCTACAAATACAGAACTTAGCACAGGGCTTGGTACATAGTAAGCCTTCAGTGAAGGTCAGTTATTACTGTTATATCGCATTTAATCTGTAAAACAAAAGGTCCAGGCCCTAACTGATTTAGCTCAGTGGATAGAGCGTCGGCCTGCGGACTGAAAGGTCTCAAGTTCGATTCCGGACAAGGACATGTACCTTGGTTGCGGGCACATCCCCAGTAGGAGGTGTGGAGGAGGCAACTGATTGATGTTTCTCTCTCATCGATGTTGCTAACTCTCTATCTCTCTCCCTTCCTCTCTGTCAAAAATCAATAAAATATATTTTAAAAAAGAAAAGATCCAGGACCTAGTGTTGCCCTCTTCTGGGGCCACCTAGTCAGTGAAGCAAACCAGTGTTGGCAGGTAGATACCAGCTGCACCTGCCCCTGCGGGGACAGGGAGTGTTCAGTGTGTAGCCAGGGAGGGGGAGGTGCCAGGAGGTACCACGGTTCAGGCCTCAGCTGGGAACTACCAGCTGAGCGAAGGTGTCAGGTTAAAGCTTCCCTGTGCATGTCCCACACCACGAGCAGGGACATGTTGGCTGCTCAGTCTTCACTGCAAGGAGAAATTGACGTCAGCTTCTCTGTGTCTCACCACCACCACCTATTCCAGGGTTGTTGGAAAGCTACGATCCAGTAATAGATTGGACAGGCAAATGTGCAAACACAGCCCATGAGGGGCTAACCTCATGGTGTGAACGCCCTTCTTTCTCCAGCTAACATTGTGCAGGGACACGTTCTAGTCTCTATGGTTACCAAGAGCAGCCTTGCCCAGGAGGACCTGGAGTGTAAACAGCAGTGAGTCTGTGTTGCCATGTCTGGAAGAAGATATAGCACAAGAGTAAGGGGGAGAGGGTGAAGCACCTGCCGGCTCCCTGGGGCAGAGGGAAAAGCCTCTTTACCTGAAAATGAATTTTACAGATACACAAATCTCCCTCCTTTTTTTCTTGGCACACAGAATTTTTTATTTTTTAAAATTTTCTTTATTAAGATATTACATATGTGTCCTTATCCCCCCATTC
>NW_005370741.1:24268-28604 GCF_000412655.1 Myotis brandtii
TTTTTTAATTTTTTTTATTGATTTCAGAGAGGAAGGGAGAGGGATAGAGAGATAGAAACATCAATGATGAGAGAGAATCATTGATCGGCTGCCTCCTGCATACTCCCTACCGGAGATCAAGCAACCCTGGCATGTGCCCTTGTCAGGAACCGAACACAAGACCCTTCAGTCCACGGGCTGACACTCTATCCACTGAGCCAAACCAGCTAGGGCAGCACACAGAATTTTGAAATGTCGTTCCTGTTTTTCTTCTAAGATGTCACTTTAAAAATATTTTTTCAATTTTTCTGTTTTCATCAGGCACAGTCAACTTGATGTTAATCTGTCTTTAACACATGCTAATTTCCCCCTTTAATAAGGAAGCTCTGTGATAATTAGCAATTGCAGCTACAAGAGGTGAAATTCCTCCCTGGGAAATAAAATGGGTGAGCTACTACGTCCAGAGTGAACATCAGAAATGGAGAAGCGTAAAGCTGAATGTCCTGTATTCACATACATCCTATAACTGTAGCTTAACCACTAGGTCTTGACCAGCAGCTTCCAAACAGGGGTGTGGGTAATGACCGCAATTTGCTGTATCCTCCGGTAATCTTTCTGTACAAATACAAACCGTTATTGTGAGATGAAACAGAATACTAGTGTGGGATTTAGAAATGATCAGATTTGTTTCTTCATATCTGATGTTCTGGACGACTCTGGCCTTGACTCTCAGCCTCTCCAAGCCCCAGCTCCACTTTCTGCTGTGGGGCCAGCCTGCACTGCTTGGAGAATCTCGGGGTCCTAACCCCACCTCCCACCCACATGTGCACAGGGGCTATGACCTAACCCCACCTCCCACCCACATGTGCACAGGGGCTATGACCTAACCCCACCTCCCACCCACATGTGCACAGGGGCTATGACCTAACCCCACCTCCCACCCACATGTGCACAGGGGCTATGACTTAGAGCAAGTTGTGATAAAATAGACTTACAGCAGTGCCCTAGTGGAAAGTAACCTGGCAGGGATCTCTACCTCTTGAGCATCTTACCCCTGCCGTCACCCACGGCTCAAAGGTATGGGCTCCTAGACTACTGGCCTGGAATCAGCCTCTCTTTCCCTGATCCTCTGATCTCCTGCTCCCTGTGCCAGTCCTTTAAAGCACACAAATAAGCTCATCTGTGTGAGGCAGGGCACCTCAGTGCGCACCCAAATCTAGTACAGCCCCATGGCTGCCCGGGTGGTTAGAGTATTTCCCCACCCCAGGGAGCATCCAGGCTCTTTCTCTCACCTCCATTGGATGATGCAGAAGGCCCAACCCCTTAGCCTAACCCCCAAACGACCCCTGTTTCAATCACCAGCCTCCATAAGCAAGTAGACTTAGGAGGGAGTAGGGGGCATCAGAAGATGCTGAACTTTGAGGGTCATGGATACCCACCGCTTTCAGAATCTCACAAAGCTATTGTCCTTTCCCCCGGGGTGGGGGGTGGGGGGGGCAATGGGTGGAGAATGGACATCCATGCCACATTTTCTGAGGATTCACAGTTCCTAAGGCCCATCTTTGGGTCCCTCAGTCCATGAACTTCAGGTTAAAAATCCCTGTTCCTGCCCTAGTTTGGCTCATTGGTTGGAACGTCAGCCTGCAGACTGAAGGGTCTCAGATTCGATTCTGGTCAAGGGCACATACCTCCGTTGCAGGCTCAATCCCCAGCCCTGGTCAGGAATGCAAGCGGGAGGCAACCAATCCATGTGTCTCTTTCACATTGATGTTTCTCTCTGTCTCTGTCTCTCCCCCTCCCTTCCACTCTCTCTAAAAATCAATGGAAAAGCCCTACCCAGTTTGGCTCAGTGGATAGAGCATCAGCCTGTGGAATGAAGGGTCCCAGGTTCAATTGCGATCAAGGGCACATGCCCATTTGGGGGCTCGATGCCCAGTAGGGGGCGTGCAGGAGGCAGCCGATCAATGATTCTCTCTCATCATTGATGTTTCTATCTCTCTCTCCCTCTCCCTTCTTCTCTCAATAAAAATATTTTTTTAAAAAATCAATGGAAAAAATATCCTCTGGTGAGGATTAACAACAACAACAAAACCCCTGCTCCACAGTGGACCTAGTCCCACAGAAAGTGTAGCGAAAAAAGCGGAACCGAGTTCCCAAACGCCCTTTCCCTTTTCAGCAAGCCAAACCTGGGAGAAGTGAAGGGCTGGGGTGGGGCAGGGAAGGATAGCCATCAGAACATTCTGGAATCATGATCTGATGAGCGGAGGGGAGCTGTGTCCAGTCAGCAGTGGCCAGACAGAGGAAATGGAGTGTCTGGCTGCTAGCCATTCTTACCCTCTCTCCTACCATCTGGATCTCTGGCCCATCCTGACCCCTGGTGGCTGCCCATGGGATGAGGCGAGAGATCTTCCCAAGCTCCTCCCTCCCTGCTCTACAGTCAAGGGGAAGCCAGCTAGTCCCAGCCCAACAGGAAGATGAACTTCCACCCTCACCGTCCCGCTAGGGTCCCCAGGAGGTACAGCATGTTTCCTAGGGGTCCTTCAGAAGGGTTCACTCCACTGCAGTCACCAGATGCCTTTTCAATATAAGTGCAGCAATCAATCAACCGCATGTACATGAGGAAGCATTTTTTTTAACCTGTCAAGTTGGCAAAAGGGGTGTGTGTGTGTGTGTGTGTGTGTGTGTGTGTGTGTTGTTGTTGTTGTTGTTGTTGTTGTTGTTACACAACTGAAGATCAGTGCAGGTCAGGGTGATAAAAAGTGCAGCACAGGAAATATAGTCAATAACATTGTAGTAGCTGTGCATGCTGTCAGATGGATACTAGACTTATCGGGACATCCCTTCGGAAGTTACATACTATGCTGTACACCTAAAACTAATGTTGTATGTCAACTGTAATTTTAAAAATGTTTATTTTTTTAAATAAAAATTAAGCCCAGCCAGCGTGGCTCAGTGGTTGAGCGTCAAACCAGGAGGTCACGGTCAGGGCACATGCCTAGGTTTCGGGCTCAGTCCCCAGTGTGGGGTGTGCAGGAGGCAGCCAATCAGTGATTCTCTCTCATTATTGATGTTTCTGTCTCTCTCTCTCCCTCTCCCTTCCTCTCTGAAATCAATAAAAATATTAAAAAATAAAATAAATAATAAAAGGCAGGTCAGAACTCAGTAAGACCAGCACTCTCTGCACATTGGTGAGAGTACAAATTTGTACACCCAATTATGGAAGTGATTCTAGCAAAGTAAATCCAAAATCTTACAAAGTGTTTCTATCCTCTGACCCAGTAATTCTGCTGTTAAGAATCAAACTTCAAGACGTCAATAGACTGAAATTTGAAATACCTGGAATTTGAAATAAATGGCAGAAGGGAAAACAAGGTTAGCCAAAAGTGATCATTGCTGAAGCTAGGGAATGGGTACATGGGAGTTCTTTGTTCTATTTTTTTGTCTACTCTGGCATATGTTTGAAATTTCCATGATAAAACATTTTTTAAAGGAAAGCATCAGATATGCAAAGATTTGTATAAAAGACATCAATTTTTAATAGCAAAAACTGTGCCAATGGTATAAAAGTGCTATGCTAGAATGGTTAAACGAATTATGCTGCATCCAAATAGTGGAATATTATGTAGTTGTTTAAAAATTCAAGGATGTTTTAATGTCAGAAAAATGCTTACAGTGTAATGCAAAGTGAATAAGTAGGATACCAATTGTATATGCAACATTTAACTAATTATGTTAAATAAAAAGTACATAAAAATGAAGACTATATGAGAACACACTAAAGTGTTTTTTTATGCAGTGAGACTATGGGTGATTTTTATTCTTAATATTGTGCTTTATTTTCCTAATTCTACAATGAGCATTTTACTTTTATAAATAGACTCAATAAGTTGTGTTTGTTAAAGTAATACTAACATAGGAATCTGATATATATATTCAAAACCAAAGACTGACATATATTAGCTGTGCAATACTGAGCAAATTAACTAACTTCTAGGTCTCAGATTCCTCAACTATAAAACTGGCATAATGCCATCATATTTTTCACGCCACCATTTACTGGACATTTACTATGCACTAGGCAGGCACTATGCCGAGTGGTTAACTGCCCCCTCCCCCATCTATTATCACACATACTACTCTCACATGAGCATTTCAATCCTCACAATAAACTCTGGAGGAGCTTTTAGTATTCCCGCTTAAAAGTATACAAACTGGCTCTAACCGGTTTGGCTCAGTGGCTAGAGCGTCAGCCTGGAGACTCAAGGGTCCCAGGTTCGATTCCGGTCAAGGGCATGTACCTTGGTTGGGGGCACATCCCCAGTAGGGAGTGTGCAGGAGGCAGCTGATTGATGTTTCT
>NW_005370741.1:28714-33489 GCF_000412655.1 Myotis brandtii
CGGTCAAGGGCATGTACCTTGGTTGGGGGCACATCCCCAGTAGGGAGTGTGCAGGAGGCAGCTGATTGATGTTTCTAACTCACTATCCTTCTCCCTTCCTCTCTGTAAAAAGTCAATAAAATATATTTTTTAAAAAGTATACAAACTGCAGCTCAGACAGTGCTCAGGCATAGGTGTGGCCATCTTTGAAAGCCCAGCTTACAGGTACAGTTTTGTTGTGAGGACTGAGCGAAGGAATGTAGATGGAATGCCGCACACAGTGCCTGGCTCCAAGCACAGAGCTGCTCCATTTAATGTTGCCTACCTTTTCTATGACCCCTGGGCATTGGTAAATTGTAGCAAAAACAAACCAATATAGTCTCAGAAAAAAAAAAAGGTTCTGCCCAAAAAGAAGAGATTATAGCCCTGGTTGGGTGGCTAGGTTGGTTGGAGTGTCAGCCTGTACCCCAATAGGTTGCGAGTTTGATTCCCAGTCCTGGCATATTCCTAGGTTGTGAGTTTGATCCCTGGTCGGGTCACATACAGGAATCAACCAATCCGTGTTTCTCTCTCTCTCTCTCTCTCTCTCTCTCTCTCTCTCTCTCTCTCCCCCTCTAAAAATCAATAAAAACATATTCTCAGGTGAGGATTAAAAAAAAAAGAAGCCCTAGCCAGTTCTGCTCAGTGGATAGAGCATTGGCCTGGTCAAGGGCACGTACCTCTGTTGCAGGCTCAATCCCCAGCCCTGGTTAGGGTGTGTGTGGGAGGCAACCAATCGATGTCTCTCGCATCAATATTGTTTCTCCTCTCTCTCTGTGTCTCTCCCCCTCCCTTCCACTGTCTTTAAAAATAATCTTTGGATGAGGATTAATAAAATAAAAGGAAGAGGAGGAGGAGGAGGAGGAGGAGGAGGAGGAGGAGGAGGAGAAGGAGAAGGCAGAGAAATTATAGGACCTATAGGAACACATTAAAGAGGAGCTGAAAGGCCACCTTACTCAGGGAGATATGGGGGCTGGGACTGTGTGCTCCACAAGTTCCAACATAGTTCTGTCAGTTACTTATTCAGGGATTCATCAGACCCCACACCTTGATTTGCAGCTGATAATTCACTGTAGAGTTACTCTACCAACAAGGCATCACTCCCACCTTCCACTTACCCTGCCACCCTTCCTGCCTAAAGAACAGGGCACACCTAACCGGTTTTTGGCTCAGTGGATAGAGCGTAGGCCCCATGAACTGAAGGGTCCCAGTTCGATTCTGGTCAAGGGCATGTACTTTGGTTGCAGGCTTCATCTCCAGTGGGGGGTGTGCAGCAGGCAGTCAATTGCTATTTCTCATCAGTGCTTCTCTCTATCCCTCTCCATTCCTCTCTGTGATATCAATAAAAATATATATATTTTTTAAAAGGCACAGGTCCCACCAGGCCCATAGACTGGTCCTATTTTTTTTTTCTTTGTTTTCCCTTTTATTGGAGAAAAGCAGAATATTAAGGGCTGGACAAGACAAGGCATTGTGTGAAGAAGGAAGGCTTGAATACCTAGAGGTAAGTGATGTGAAGCGGCTGGGCCTGCCCCAGAATGCCCTCGGATTCATCTTAAATGCCTCTTGCCCTGAGCAGCCAGCCTAAGTTAGGTTGCATCCCTATGCCCTATTTCCGGCCCTTGAACCCATCACAGTATTAACTGCATTAAAATTGCTTGTTAGTTGTCTGTCTTCTCTACCAGATAGTAAACTCCTTGAGAGCAAGCACCAGTGTTCACCACTGTATCTTTCTAGCTCCTGGCAATGTGCCTGGTACACAGTAAACTGCGTCAATGTTAAAGAAGGAAGGAAGGAAGGAAGGAAGGAAGGAAGGAAGGAAGGAAGGAAGGAAGGATGGAAGGAAGGAAGGAAGGAAGAAGGGTCAAATGGACCCATAGCTGCCTTGTTTCACACTAAGCACTAAGATGTAGTCCCTGCCCTAGAGCAGCGGTTCTCAAGCTGTGGGTTGTGACCCCTTTGGGGGTCGAACGACCCTTTCACAGGGGTCGCCTAAGACCATTGGAAAACACATATATAATTACATATTGTTTTTGTGATTAATCACTATGCTTTAATTATGTTCAATTTGTAACAATGAAATTGGGGATCACCACAACATGAGGAACTGTTTTAAAGTGTCACAGCATTAGGAAGGTTGAGAACCACTGCCCTAGAGGCTTAAAATGTACATGTTTCTCCAACCTCATATCCACCTTTAGGAAAACAAATGTAAGGGAAAATCCTGTTGATTCCAAACCTCATGCTCTTTATTTTACCAAAGTATTAAAAATGGAGCTCCTGAATCCAAGGGAGGTTCTCGAGCACACAGAATTCTGGGAGGGATTATGGGACTGAAAAGGTCTGAAGTCTAGTGTTCTGATCCTGGCTCTGCCACCTCTGCTGTGTGACCTCCGGGGAGTGACTTCCCCCTCTGGGCCTCAGTTCTCTTCTCTGTAAAATGATGGGGTGACCTTGTATGAAAATAAAGGCACTTGATTATGTATGCGGTTGGGTGTAACTGGACAGTGTCCTCTTCCTAGATGCTTAGGGGCAGCCGAGGGGGCAGGGAAGACAGCATGTGCCTATTCCAGCTGTAAACAGTGAGGCCCGCCACGCACCACCCCCCTGGAAAGTGGGGGGGGTCGTAGGCTGCAGGGGACCTCGTGTCAGTAAGGGCCCACCCAAACATGCCTACGTGCCTTTGCCTCTAGGTTTCCGAAAAGAGAAGACTCTGAAGCCCCAGTACCTTCAAGGCACCACCAAGCGTGACCCCCTGTTCCCCATTCAAAAACAATACTCTCTCATGCCAGCCCTCCCCCTTCGGAGGGACTACCCACGAGAAATAGCTGGTGGGGGTGAAGAACGTCGAGGTCTGGAAAAGCACTGGTGGAGCCAGGCTTCTTGGCAGGGCCCCATTTCAAGTTTCCCCAGCAAGTGCTGTGGGGGAGCCCCCTGGCCCCCCTGCAGTGGTTTCTTAGGGAGGACAGTGGACTTGGTGGACACAGACATCAACGGTTTCCTGGCTTCAGTCCAAGCAGCTGGCAGGTTCAGCCTTCTCCCCAGAGCCCCACACCACCACTGCCAGCCCTCCAGCCTCTGCTCAGGCTCTTCCTGCTGGGTTCTATGCTTCCCCATCCGCCCTTCCCTGCAGCGCTTTCCCTCTCCCTTCACAACCCTTATTTCTCTCTCTCTCTCTCTCTCTCTCTCTCTCTCTCTCTCCCTTCTTTCCTCCCTCCTCACACAATACACACACACACACACACATACACACACACACATACATACATACACACACAAATAACACCAGGAGGTTTTTTTTCTCCCTCCTTCTTCTCCTCCCCCGCTTCTCTCCTCCTTGCCATCCTTCACCAGCCCCAGAATGGGTCTCCCTCCCTTCCTCTCTCTCCGCCAGTATCTCCCTCTTCAGCTCTCACCCCTGCACCTCTCTCTTTGTATTCCTCTGGCCCTCTCCGAGCCTTGCCAGCATCTCTCCTCCCCCGCCAGGCTTCAGCCTCCCCCCAGCCGCCCCATCTCCAGCTAGTCTCCTCCCCCTTACTCCTCTCCCCTCCCCTCGGCCTCGCCCCACCGCCTGCCAGAATCCCAGGGGGTTTTCCCACCGTGGGGGTCTCTGTGCCTCTCATTCTAGGGTCTACCTGCCCCCTCCTCGCGGCAGGTTTATCAGGCAGCCATCCTTTTCTGCCTGTGCATCTCCTACCACCGCTGTCGTCGCCACTGTCTCTTCTTCTATCTCCTCTCCCCACCCTCGCCTCGCCTCTCTTCTCCCTGCCCCTTTAAATCTGCCTGGCCCAGCCTCCCCCGTGATGCTGGGATGGAGCAAACATTGATTTGTGCTGGGATGGAATCGGAATTTTGATATTTTTTCCCTCTCCCAACCATAAGAAGAAAAAAAACATAATAAAAACACCCCTTCGTAGCCCCCTCTCCCTTCCCACCCAGCTCCCAGCTCCCAGCTCCCCTTCCCTATCTCCATCCGAGGCAGAATTTTTCCCCTACACTGTTCTCCCCGCTTCCCTCGCCACTACCTCACCCCCCCCCACACACACACACACACCCCGCCTGGTCTTCCAGCTGGGCTCCCCCACCTTTGCTCTCTGGGTTGGAGCAGCCTCTCCGGAAGGGGAGGGGGCTTGGTTTGCCCGGCGAGGTCGGCGTGGAGGTATCCAGCCATGGACGCCGCGCCTGGGAGGCAGCCTGAGCCCCAGCCCACATGGTGAGTAACCTACCCACTCCCTCCTGCCTGCCTGCCCACCCCCACCCTCGCGTCTGCCCCGCAGAGCCTCCCCATCCCTATCCTTTCCCCACCAAACCCTCTGCCCACCTTGCTCAGATCTCCTCCGCTACATTTCCCCCTTTGCCTGGGAAGTCGGAGAACCGAGACAGACAGGTCCTGACAGCAGCCAAGTCAGCGTAGGGCCTCAGACTCTGCCCAGCCCCCCCTCAGGACCCTCCTCCCCAAAACTGCCATCCGCACTGGACACGTTGGGGGTCTAGATTGGAGAAGTGGGACTCCCGCTTGGGGTTGGGACCCAAAGTCCTGGGAGGGGTCCTCTACAAGAATAGAGAGGCGAGGGAGCCCCCGTGCCTCCAACGGTTAGAGCTGCTGTAAGATGCTACCGAAGGTGGGGGGTTGGGGGCGGTGCTAATGCCCCCGAGCCACTGGGCCAAGGAGCCGCGGGCAAAGAGGAGGGGCTTCGCTCATCACCTCCCCCCCCCTCTTTCTCCGCAGCCACTCAGGATGAGGGTCCCCCCCTGCC
>NW_005370741.1:34167-34796 GCF_000412655.1 Myotis brandtii
TCCCCATCCCCATCCCCATCCCCATCCCCATCCCCATCGACATGCACTCCTGCGCCCATCTCCCTGCCCTCTCCTCCCCCGATGGCACACGCCTTACTCGTTTGTCAGCCCCCTGCCTGCTTTTCCCTCTCCCCAGTCTACCTGTTCCTCGCTCTCCCCCGCCCCCCTCCGTCTACTCGACCCTCCTCTCTGCCGGTCCCTCCGCACCTCCCCTCTGCACCTACCTGGTCCCTAACACCTCCGCTCGGCCTGTCCCCTCCTCGGCCTGTTTGCTTGTCACATGGCTGCCTCATACACTCCGTCAGCCTGTCCCTTACACCCTCCGGACTGTCTGCCCTCCACACACCACAGCCTGCCTGCGCCTCTCCCTTCCCCTCGTCTACCTACACTGCCCAGATTCACACCGCTGCTGCTTGTGGCTTTCCCACACCTTCCGACCCAACCTGGCCTGTCCCCAGCCCTATGCCCTTCCCCGACTTCCACGCTAAGGCTTCCGGGGGTGCTGGGAGCCTG
This sequence comes from Myotis brandtii, assembly GCF_000412655.1. Taxonomy (NCBI): domain Eukaryota; kingdom Metazoa; phylum Chordata; class Mammalia; order Chiroptera; family Vespertilionidae; genus Myotis; species Myotis brandtii. The sequence goes on from NW_005370741.1 coordinate 34,681, forward strand.
GGGTCCAAGGAGCAGCAGGTCCTGATTCTTTCTCCCCCTCCTGCCCCGCCCGCAGGCACCTACCAGGGCCAGTGGCAGGCCGGGAAGCGCCACGGCTACGGGGTGCGCCAGAGCGT
>NW_005370741.1:35325-37120 GCF_000412655.1 Myotis brandtii
GGAAGAGGGCAGTACAAGCGCAACAGGCTGGTGCACGGGGGGCGCGTGCGCAGCCTTCTGCCTCTGGCCCTTCGGCGGGGCAAAGTCAAGGAGAAGGTGGACCGGGCCGTCGAGGGCGCCCGTCGAGCAGTGAGTGCTGCCCGCCAGCGCCAGGAGATTGCCGCTGCCAGGTGGGCATCGGGTGCAGAGGCCAAAGCTGGGCTAAGGGGAGAAGCTACCCTGGGGACAGGGGAGGGGGTTGGTGCCTAAAGGAGGACCCAGACACATGGCCTCGGGCCTAGTGGGGAAGAGCAGGCCGAGGGCCAGGCAGTTGTAGTGCTGCTACAGGTGGATGTAGGTGTGACTGTGGGTGGCTGGGTATTTGAGGGAAGCCGTGTTAGAATGTGAGTGTGTCTCAGTGACTTTTGTGGGGACATGTGTCACTGTGTGTGGGATTAGCAACGAGCACTGCCTTGTGCAGGCCCAGAAACCTCTTAGAACTCAGATATGTCCCTAGTCTTACTCTCCTTGCACCTAATCTAGCCTTCAGGCCTCAGGTGGGGAGCAGCAGCCTTGGGCAAGGAGACAGAGCGGGCATTCCCAACCACAGTTCAGCCTGCCCACAGGCCCATAGCATTTCAGGCTGGGGCCTTGGGCTGACTTATCCACCTAAAAGGACCGTATTTTCCAAGTGCCTCTCAGCTTTGCCTCCTCTGCCTCCTGTTCTTTACCCACTGATAAAGATTTGAAGGGAGGAGGCTTGCTGGTAAATGAAATTTTTTTCTGCAAATCAGATTACATTTTCATCCCTCAGGAACCTTGTTATTTAAAGCAGAGCTGTCTGGTATAATGTAAGGCAAACACATGATTTTAAATCTTCTAGTAACTATATGAAAAAATAAAAAGAAACAGATTAGGTGCACTTGAATAATATGTTTTTATTTAAACCAATACATCCAAAATATTACCACTTCAAACCATGGTCAATATGTAATTATAAATGAGATATTTTACATCCCCTCCTCTTTTTTTTTTTTTACTAAATCTTTGACATCTAGTATGTATTTTACACCTATAGCACATCATTTCAATTCAGGTTAGTCATGTTTTAAGGGTTTAATAGCTACAGATGACTTGTGATGACTGGAGTAGGTAGCCCAGATCTAAAGAGAGCCAAACATCCATTTGTAATGAAATCCACAGGCCCCTGATTTATGCAACTCACACATATGAATTTTTTATATTAGATTTTATTTAAAGGGGAGGGCACAGTTGAAGGATTTTGTTTAATACTGAGACTGGTTCAGAGGATCAGAGATCAAGATATGTCTAAATATACTTCAGTGGATTTGTATAATGGGTGACAAGGGATGTGTGTGTACATGTCATATCCACACTAGATGCCTGAGCCAGAGAATGTCTATCTGTATACATGTGTGAGCATCTGGAAGGTTAGAGTCCAGGGCCTTAAGCCAGGGGAGGGGGAAGGCAGAGCACCAGGGAGCACTTTAGGCTAGATGGGGAGTGGGCATGTGCAGGGAAAACAAATGGATCTCAGTAGCTGGAAGATCAAGCAGTGGGAGGAGGCTGGTTGGTCTCCCCAGCAACAGGCCTGGCAAACCTGATTGGCTGTGAGCTGCCATGGAAACAGCAGAGCCTTAGCAGCAAATGCCTTTGCCAGGTAGCCTGAGCCTGGCCTGATGCCTAAGCACAGACTGGGTCTACTGCCTGGACTTGATCATCCACACCCTCCCCACTCAAAAACATAGTCAGTATTGCCGGTTTTTTGCTTTTTTTTTTTTTTTTTTTTTTTTTT
>NW_005370741.1:37214-57577 GCF_000412655.1 Myotis brandtii
GGGGGGGGGGGGGGGGCGGCGGGGGGGGGGGGAAAAATTTTTCGTTTTTTTTTTTTTTTTTTTTTTTATACCACCAACAGAACTCAATGTATCACAAGACTGGGATCCTCATCCCCTGCCCTAAACCCTGAGACCAGCTCAGTTTTAGGAAAGGACTGGTCATATAGAGTCTGAAAGCCCTAAGATGGAAAAATAGCATTATCTGAGGTCCCTCCAAGCAGGCTCTTACGGTCCTTGACCCACCAGGTTTGATGGGAGGAGGCTGACCATATTTTCCAAGGTATAGGCAGAGCAGGTGGACCTAAGTCTGCAGTGGACACCACCATCCTTCTCCCTACCCCCATACTTAGACTGTCTTCCTAGGTCAGATTAAAGGGGCCTGGGGCCAGAGCGAATCATGGGTCTTGATCCATTCAAACCCATGGCAAGTATATCAGTCAGAATTACAGAACTAATTTAATGATTACAAGGCATCTACCACGAACAACAGAGGATGAAAGGGAAGGGAAAATTTTAAAAAGTGTCTGATATCAGAGAGAGAATTGGGAAACAGCAGCAGGGGAAAGATTGATAATGCTTCAAGGTAACCTGTCCCTAAGGAGCAGGGCGGGAAGGGAGACCAGGAGCTTACCCAGAAGGTAGAATGTCCCAGTGGTGAGAAAGCATGCCTGTTGGCAGGGAGAGAGAATAGATGATAGCAAAAGGGGGGACCCACCCTTACTCCACTTCCAGCGTTCAGAAAGGATGAGATGGGGCAGGGGGCGGTGGCAGTGAGGAAGCAGAGAACAATGTAATAAATGAAGAGGCTGAGGAAAAGCAAGATGTGAGATTCTCATGTCAGGAAATCTGCAAGGAGAGGCAGGATTCAGTAAGGGCTAGCGGCGGTGGGGGAGGGAGGCAAAGGCTCCTAATATGAGGAGAGGGTGGCTTAGAGCAGAGGTCCAAAAGGTTGGCGACCACTGGCTTAGAGTAAGGGCTAGGTGAGGGGAGGGCAGCGCTGTCAGAAGGGCAGAGGTGAGGTACAGAAAAACATCCTGGACCCCACAAAAAGCTGTGTGATCCCAGGGAGGGTGAGAGGAGTTGATAACAACAGGAGGGGCCAACAGTAAAGAGGGCAGGCAGGCATAGCTTATAAGCACCAAGCAGGTAGGACTGAAGAGGAATGTGCGAAAAGAGTAAGGTCTCCATTCTCGGTAGGAAGGGAGCAGGGCGGGAATGGAATACTGTAATAGGGCCGAGGGCAGTAGGGGAGGGCCTGGCCTGGCCTGTAGCTTGAGGAAGGGAAGTGTCACTACAGGATGTGATGGTGGAAGGGTGTGAGAGGACCAGGAGGGTGTGAGGACAGCAGGCACAGCCCAGGTCTAGGAGAGGAAACCAAAGGGCCGCTGCCCTGCGGGACAGGGGACGTGCTGTGGTGGGGACTGGGCTGGGGGCTGGAGCGTCTGAGCAGATCTGCTAAAACCCTGTCCCTGGAACCTGACAGGGCAGCAGACGCCCTTCTCAAGGCAGTAGCAGCCAGCAGCGTTGCTGAGAAGGCTGTGGAGGCTGCTCGAATGGCCAAACTGATAGCCCAGGACCTGCAACCCATGTTAGAGGCCCCAGGTGAGGCATGGGCAGCTGCGGGTGGGGGTGGGCCCCCTGGGGAGGTGGACGGTGGATTGGGGGGAAGGGGAAGGGAATCCCCACAGGAGGCTGGGGATGGGAAAGCCAAGATAGGAGGGTTTGAGAGGACAGAGGGTGGCAGGGTAGGGAATAGAACTGAGAATTGATGAAACAGGGTAATACGGACAAGGAGTTGGGTCTTGCGATGATTGGCTGTAAGTTTGGGGATACCAAAGTCCTGGGAGGTGCCGGGTTGGAGGGATAAAGCGGTAGCTTTTGCAGTCCAAGGCAGGTTAGCCCCTCTGATTCTTAGCTGTCCCTGCCCCAGGCCGCAGACCCAGGCAGGACTCAGAAGGTTCCGACACAGAGCCCTTGGATGAGGACAGCCCTGGGGTGTACGAGAATGGACTGACCCCCTCAGAGGGCTCCCCTGAACTGCCCAGCAGTCCTGCCTCCTGCCGCCAACCCTGGCGACCCCCAGCCTGCCGGAACCCACTGCCTCCTGGAGGGGACCGGGGTCCCTTCTCCAGCCCTAAAACTTGGCCTGAGGAGTGGGGGGGCCCGGGTGAGCGGGCAGAGGAACTAGCTGGCTATGAGGCCGAGGATGAGGCTGGGATCCAGGGCCCAGGACCCCGAGACAGTTCCCCACTCCTTGGACGCTGCAGTGACAGTTCCGGAAGTCTTCGCGAGGAGGAGGGGGAAGATGAAGAGCCCCTGCCCCTCATAAGGACGCTAGGGGCCTCGGAGCCTGACCCCTTGGCCACACCAGTCCTGAGGGGCTCCTCGTCAAGGGGTCCTGAAGCTGGGTGCCTGATGGAAGAGCGTGAGGAGCCAGCTGCCACCGAGAGGCCAGCCCAGCCGGTGAGACAGACACCCTTCACCCCGCCTTGTGCCCTCTGAGTCTCACTCCTCTCTGCCCCTCTTCTCCGCAAAGCCTTGCCTCTCCTCCTTTCCAGTCCTCCCTCTGATCCCGGAGGAATTTGATTTGGATTCAGCTTTCTCTGTGCCTGCCCAGTCTTACACCATATCCTCCCTCAAAAATATTGAAAAACTTGAGAGCTGGCAGAAACCTTAGATACCTTCATGTCCAACTCCCTCTTTTGACAGAAAGGGAAACTGAGTTACAGAGCACTTAAAGTAACTAGCCCAAGGTTACCAATGAATAATTAACGGTAGAGCCAGAACGTCTTTCCCTGTTCTCCTTCCATATCATTTCCAGCTCCCAGTTTCCTACTCCACCCCCACCCCACCTCCACACTTTCTCTCTTTGGTGCCCAGAAATAAAAAAGGAAAAGTTTGTTCCCTCCCTACCCTAATTCTCCCTCCCTCTTCAGGGAAGAAGGGAAATAGGAAAGAAGGCAGAAAACTAGGAGGGGTGGAGTTTCCCCAGAACCCTCTGCTCTGATTGGACTCCAGGCCTTCTGTTTCCTAGCAACCACATCCTCATCCCTTTCTGCTTTACTGCAGTACCAGCTGCTGCTGCCAATGTATGCTACTAAGGCCAGACACCTTCTGCCTGGGCCATGTGACATGCTGGTGGGAGTAGAGTGGAAGGAGGAGGGAGGAAGGGTTATTCCTGACTTAAAGGAGCCAGAGGGAAGGCGAGGCCCTGGCTGGGAGAAGAGGAGTGTTTTGTAATCCAAGACAAAAGTTGGTGATCCCCATGCTCTGGTGTCTGGGATCCTTCTGCTTTGCCACCTTGGCCAGGGCAGGAAGGTGGGACCTGTCACTGGACCTGGTGCTCAGGGACTGAGCCTGCATTTTCCCTGTCTCTCTAGGGAGCTGCCAATCCCCTGGTGGTGGGAGCCGTGGCCCTCCTGGACCTCAGCCTGGCGTTCCTGTTCTCCCAGCTCCTCACCTAAGGCTCCTGCCTGGCCTAATTCTGGCTTCGGTTGCTGCCTCTTCACTCCTTTGATCTGCCTTTTTCTTTTTTCTTTTCCTCCTCCTGCTTGTGTTTTCTCCTGTCTTTTTTTTTTTTCTCTTCTCCCTTTCCTTTTCTGTTTCCCTTTGTTTTTGTCTCTTGCTTTTTCTTTCCTGCTCTCCTTTCAGATTCTCTCATTTATTCTGGATCTGTCTCTGTCTTCCTCGCTCCCTTTCCCACCCCAACTCTTTCTTTCTCTAGATTGTTTACATATGAAGGGCTTTTCTTGCTCAGAGTCGCTCTCTTCTCTGAGACACACAAATCTAAGTCAGACCATTGCCCCACACCCTGCCCATCTTTTCTTTAGACCTGAACTTGGATGAGGGTGGGGTTTTGGTGTCCTGAGGAGTCTCCTGGAAGGTGAGTGGAAAGGAGGAAGAAAAGGGAGGAGTGACTATACTGGTCAAGGCACTGGTCGAGCTCTGTGGCTCCCTAACCCAGGGCCCTGTTGCCCCTCTGAGGCCTAGTGAAAAAGCTGGAGGAGGTACAGTCACCATCTCTGACTTTGGAGGATCCTATCTCCCCTCCAAGCACTGAGATAGGTTCTTCCCTAATCCCATCCTTCCCTGAAAAAGAGATATGAAGGGAAATGAAGAGGGAAGACTCTTAGCATCTCCCACTTTCTTTCCTCAACTGCCAGCCCCTCATCCAACCCCCTAGGGTGGCATGCCACGTCAAGAGCAATGTGTAAAGGAAAGAAAGAGCCCAATGCAGCCAAGTCCACCCACTGACCTCTCCCACCCTTCTCTCTCCCCTAAGAATTTATTTGGTTGGTCTGGACTCACTTGTGGCCTTTGATTAAATTTCTAAGGGGCCTGAAGAAGACATTCCTACTGCAGAGGGTTAGAGGCACTTGAACGAGGACACCACTCCCCAGCTCTGGCGGTTGTGTTGGGGGAGGCAGTTTTGGGGAATGGAACCCGACCAGTTAGTTGACAGGAACTCACAGGGCAGCAAAAGTTGTGACAAGGTTCATCTCTAAGTCGGTTATATCTCTTCCCGCATCAGATCAGAATCTTGTGAAATGGGTAAACAGAAAAAGGGGATCACTGGAAGCCAATGTATCATACACTTTCCAGGCAGGGCAGAGGTGGGTGGAGAGCCCTGTTTGAGGTGGTGGCTGATCCCTGGTACTAACTTTTCCCCTGGGGGCAGGAAGCCCTAGGAAGAGGGGACTGTAAGGTCCCCAGGGGATCTTTCCTCCCTCCCCTGCATGAGGCAGAGGCAAGCTGCCTGCCAAACCCCTCCCTCAAGGAATGGCCTTGCCTGGGAATGCCCACCATACACACACACACACACACACACATACACACACACACACACACCCTCTTCTTTTTTTCTAGTCAAACTCTGTTTACTCCTTGGCCTGCCACCTTCCTTCCTCCCCTCTCAGCCTTTACTTCTGATTTCTATTTCATGGAATTTGGGATTGAAGTTAAACTACAACAGTGCCGCCAACACCAAGTCTTGCAGGAAAAAAAAAATACAAAGAAATTTAACAAAAAAAAAATATATTAATAAAAAAGTTCAAAAAAGGGGGGACTGTCATCTCCTTTGGGGTGCGATGTTTTCAAACCTAAGCTCTTCGAGGATCCCCGCGTGGAGCCCTCCTGGGAACCTCAGGCCTGCCAGCAGTCTCAAGGCTTCTCTGTCGTTGAGAGTTCTTCCCCTAAACTCCAAAGCCTGAGGTCAGAGTACCCAAGACGGCTCAGCAGGGCGGCCCCCGGGGGGCGGGGTCCCGTGATGGGGGCGGGGAGAGGGAAGGACCAGCCGGAGCACCAACCCCCGCCCGGCCCTGCACCAGGAAACGCCTGGGGGAGCGGAGCGCAGTGGAGACCGAAGCCAGGTGAGGCTGGCGGCTGGTGCTGGGGGAGCTGGACCCTGAGATGTGAGCGTTGGGAGGGGTCCCGCGGAAGAAACAGCGCGGAGCCCTGCAAGGAAAGGCATGGCTGAGCTAGGGATGGGGAGCCAGGTGGGGCGGAGGGGGGCAAATAGGCGGGGCTCCGCCGCATGCTCAGTAGGAGCGGGTGCAGGGCGGGGCGGGGACGCATGCGTAGTGGGGGTCGCCTCCGGCGGGGAGGAGGGGGCGGGGTCTGGAGACTCACGTGGGGAAAGGTGACTGCAGGCTCGGTGTCCGAGCAGGTGTGGGACCCCGGCCTTCGGGATCGGGGCACCGGGCAGGCCTGGGCAGAAAGGCCCGGTGCGCCCGGCCAGAGAGGGTGAAAGCCCTCTCCATCCCCGGGCTCTGCTCCCCCCGCGCCACCCCCAGGATGGTGATGTCTTCGCTGAAGCTCCAAGATCTCATCGAGGAGATTCGAGGGGCCAAGACCCAGGCCCAGGAGCGGGAAGTGATCCAAAAGGAGTGTGCCCACATCCGGGCCTCCTTCCGCGACGGGGACCCGCTGCATCGGCACCGCCAGCTGGCCAAACTGCTCTATGTCCACATGCTGGGCTACCCCGCCCACTTTGGACAGGTACTGCTCAGGGATGCCTTCCTTCTGAGTTTGGTGAGGGAGGCTGCTGGGATAGGGTCCTGGACCCGCTCACCTGTTTGTGCTGCCCCTATTTTCTTAATTCTACAATGTTCCAAGCCCTCACAGCATGCAGCACAGACCTCCTTCCCCATTACAGCCCCCATTGGTCATCAGGTGGACTGAACCCTTCATTCTCTGGCCAACCCCATCCAGCGCACCTCCTCCCCTCTCCCATTCTCCTCAACTTCCTTTTCTTGAAACTACCCACCAGCTCTGAATTTCCTAAGCCTCTCCTTTTGCTGAAGGGAGAGTGACGGGATATGGTGCCCTGAGAAGTTAACCTGGTGTTAAGGAGGAAGATAGAAAAGGGATGTTGGTGCCTCCAGTTTCACTCCTGTCCCTTCCTGGTCTGCCTCTTTCCCTATAGATGGAGTGCCTGAAACTGATCGCCTCCCCCAGGTTCATAGACAAGAGGGTGGGCTACCTGGGGGCCATGCTTCTACTGGATGAGAGGCAGGATGCCCACCTGCTCATTACCAACAGCATCAAGAAGTGAGAGCTTCTGGGAAGCACTCGGAATCGGGGAGATGGGAGAGGGGAACCGGGAACTCCCAGGGGGCTGCCTGCTGCAGGTACTGGAAGGACTAGAGGCTTGACTGACGTCCTCCCAAAACTCTGCAGCGACCTGAACCAGGGTATTCAGGCCGTACAAGGCCTGGCCCTGTGCACCCTGAGCACCATGGGCTCTGCTGAGATGTGCCGGGACCTGGCCACTGAGGTGGAGAAACTGCTCCTGGAGCGAAGCCCCTATGTGCGTAAGAAGGTGAGACGGCGGGACTCTAGATACTTGTCCCTCCAGAAACGGTCCTGTTTGCCATACGGCAGAGGCGGGGAGCCCATCCTGGCAGACCCCTGCCCTCTCTGAGCCCCCTGACCTCTGCAGGCTGTTCTGACTGCAGTGCACATGATCCGAAAAGTCCCTGAGCTCTCTGACACCTTCCTCCCGGTTTGTGCCAAACTGCTTCACGAACGTCACCACGGTAAGACCACGGGGCTCCCCGTCCCCTCCTCAGCTCTGGCTGTGGCCAAAGGTAGAAAGTGGGACCGGAACCTTAGCTCATTGGAGAAGGGTAGTATGTGCACACACACAGTAGACTCTCCTGTGCCCCTGGCCCACCATTCACTTCCCCTGCCCTGACACCAGGCGTCCTGCTGGGCACCATCACGCTGATCACAGAGCTCTGCGAACGAAGCCCTGCAGCCCTCAAGCACTTTCGAAAGGTGGGCTGGTGAAGGGACAGGCCCTGGGCCAGGAAAAGAGGGCAGTGGGGTTGGAATGGGGCTGATGGTGGAGAAGGTTAGGAAGACTGCCCAGATAAGGCTGTGCCCTCCCTCCAGGTGGTGCCCCAGCTGGTACAGATCCTCCGGACTCTGGTGACGACGGGATTCTCCACAGAACACAGCATATCTGGAGTCAGTGACCCCTTCCTACAGGTGGGCTGAGCTTCTCTGCTGTAGCCCTGGAACAGAGAGCTTGGCAGTAAGCCCATGGCCAGTGCTCACCTCCCGGAGAACACTTGGGTTCAGTTAGTGTCTTGGGCAGGGTAGGGTGGCAGGCACAGGACTGCCCAGGTCACCCGAGGACCAGTGCAGGGAAGGGATGCCTAAAGGTCAGAAAATCCAGTTTACTGACAATAAAAAAAACAGCCTGTCCCCAAATCCCCTGGCCTCACCTATCTCTGGGTCCCCTCCCAGGGCCTAAGGGACCTGTGGCGCAGAGGCAGGGGGACAGGGAGGCTCTAGGAACCCAGCCAGACCCTCCCAATGCTCTCCTCGGTGTCAGACTTTCCTCCTCAGCCCCTTCACTCCTTACCCTAAGAACCTCTTCACCTCTCCACCTTTACCCCAAACACAGGTCCAGATACTTCGTCTGCTCCGGATTCTGGGCCGGAACCACGAGGAGAGCAGTGAGAGCATGAATGACTTGCTGGCCCAGGTGGGGGACTGGGGAGGGGTGCCGGTTAAGTGTGTTGCTCTGTGATCCCACCTGGGCAGCTCTCACATGGTAACTCCCCGTGAGGCGGCCATATAATCAGGTCTCCGTTTCCCTCCAGACTGTGAGATCCGTGAGGGACACAGTCTGCCTCAGTATGGTAGCCCCTGGCACACAGTGTGTGGGGGCTTAGGGAACTTTGTTAGCTGGTTGAGGACTGAATGACATTGTGGAGACCTTCCAGAGACTTGAGGAGAGAACAGGGCCCATTTTACATGCATCTTCTGTCCCATCCATTCAGGTGGCCACTAATACAGACACCAGCCGAAATGCAGGCAGCGCGGTCCTGTTTGAGACTGTGCTCACCATCGTGGACATCCGCTCTGCAGCTGGCCTGCGGGTACCATCTCATACACCTCTCCCACTGTGGCCCCACCCACCCACCCCAGCTGGGAAGACAGGTCCTGTGGCAGGCAGTCCCCACTCCTGAATGAGCAGATTGCTCCTTCCCTAATTGTCCCTGACCTCTGCCTCCCATAGGTTCTAGCTGTCAACATTCTAGGCCGCTTCCTGCTCAACAGTGACAAGAATATTAGGTAAAAATGCCATGTGTCTGGCTGGGTTGTGCCACTGAACCCTGGCCCTCTGCCCTGCTCCTCCCAGAGTCTCCCAATTCATTCTTATCCCTGTACCCAGGGCAGAATGGTGCGGGGAGGAGGGCTGCTGGCCACGGCGTGATGGGGCCTCTCCCATTCTATTCAGATACGTAGCCCTGACATCGTTGCTGCGACTGGTGCAGTCTGATCACAGCGCTGTGCAGCGACACCGGCCCACTGTGGTGGAATGTCTTCGGGAACCTGACGCCTCTCTCAGCCGGTGAGCAAGACAGAAGGCCCAGCTTCTGGTGGCCAAGAGATGGACCGGCTCAGAGCAGCTGGACTAAGGGGACTAAGACAGGTGCACGGGGAAGAGGAGGGCCTAAGTTACCTCGTATGGACACATCTTTCTCCTGGCAGGCGGGCCCTGGAACTGAGCCTGGCTCTGGTGAACAGCTCCAACGTGCGAGCCATGACACAAGAGCTTCAGGGCTTCCTGGAGTCCTGCCCCCTTGATCTGCGGGCAGACTGTGCCTCAGGAATCCTGCTGGCTGCAGAGAGGTGAGGTGACAGGTCCCCAGGAGGCAGAGAGGGTGGAATCTGGGGAGGGTCAGTGCTAGGACTGAAATGCCCTATGTCCCCTAGGTTCGCCCCAACCAAGCGATGGCACATAGACACCATCCTGCGAGTGCTGACAATGGTGAGGCTGGGGCTGGTCTGAGAGAACCGGGCAGGAGTGGGCAGGGCTCGCCACACTGACTTGGCCGTGTACCCTACTCCAGGCGGGCTCACATGTCCGGGATGATGCGGTGGCCAACCTGACCCAGCTGATTGGTGGGGCCCAGGAGCTACACGCCTACTCTGTGCGCCGCCTCTACAGTGCCCTGGCACAGGACATCTCCCAGGTAATGTCTCCACCACCCAGACTCCAGGCTGCCCAACCCTCCCAGCCCTTCCCGAGCCAGCGACTCCTGACACCCGGTTCCCAATGGGTTTTCCCTCAAAGTCATACCTTTCTTCTTAGTGGAGGACATCCTCAAGGGCAGAGCCCTGTTTTTAGTAAGAACATCTGGACCTCTGGTTCTGGCACCTACTGGCTGTGTAACCAGATGACGAATGTAACTTGCTTTATGCTTGGCACACTCAGCTTTCTACCCTGCCCACCTCCCGGAACTGTCTTGCGGATCAAATGAGATCAATAAAAGCTCTTTCTGCATGTATTTGGGTTTTTTTTATTACTTAAATGCTGAGTGAATTAATGGGTGCCAGTCAGTATCTGTAGCCCTCTTTCCATATATTAAGTAGGGACCCTCACTTCATCCTTGCTGCACCCTTTGTGGTTAGACCATGTAGTTCTGATACTTGGCCACCAGAGGGCAGAGGAAGCCCAGGAACCAGGACAGTGGGGGAACGAACTAACATAACTTCCTTGTGCCGAGGCCCCTCCTTTCCTTTACCCACCCCTCCAAACCTAAAGGGATGTCACAGGGTTTGGAAGTGAGGGACACTGGCCCAGCATGTTTCTTATCCTACACAGCAACCGCTGGTGCAAGTGGCAGCCTGGTGCATTGGGGAATACGGGGACCTTCTGCTGGAGGGGAGCTGTGAGGAAACTGAGCCACTTCAGGTGAGACCTGCATTGAGGGTACACTGAGGAGGGACTTGTCGGGGAAGGCAGGGCTGGCCCAGGGTCACTATCTATGCCTCACCCCCGACCCCCCCCACCCCCGCCTTGCAAAGGTGGAAGAAGAAGAAGTGCTGGCATTACTGGAAAGGGTGCTGCAGTCCCATATGTCCCTGCCAGCCACCCGAGGATACGCCCTCACAGCCCTCATGAAGCTTAGCACCCGGCTTCGTGGGGACAACAAGTAAGAAGGGGTCCCAGCCCCTCCCAGAGGCCCTCTTCTTGGTGCCTCCAGTGACAATGTCCCTTCACTGTGCCCACCAGTTTCTGAGTTCCTCTCCAGGCATACCCCCCCCCCATTACCCCCAATTCTTAGGTTCTTCCTTTTGAGCCAAGTATCATGGGCATCGCCCTGCTCTGTGGGGCCTCTCCCTTCCCTGCCACATCCTGGAGTTGAAGGGCAAGGCAGACTGCCATTCCCACTCACACACCACCCTCTGGCCCAGCCGCATCCGCCAGGTGGTGTCCATCTACGGAAGCTGCCTCGACGTGGAGCTGCAGCAGCGGGCTGTGGAGTACAACACACTCTTCCGGAAGTACGACCACATGAGGTGCGCTGGCAGTCTGCCACAGCATAGAACCCCAATTCCTGCCCTCTCCCCAAATGCCCTCTCCCCAAAGTCCCTTTCTGGGTGCAGGGGTCACAACCTCACTTGTGCCCTCCTCATCACAGTCAGAGCCTCCCACCCACAGCTCACTGAAGCTAAGCTGCTTCCAACCCTCCTTGCTCATCTGGAAACCATCAGTCGTGTGCCACCCTGGGAAGTCAGAGGGGCACTTCCAACCCACCATGTGCCCAGGGCTCCATGTTCTTACTCCTCCTGCCACATGCCTCTTGCAAAAAGTGCAGGGTCCACCCAGAGGGACACACCTGCGTTCCATCTCTCAGGGCGGCCATTTTAGAAAAGATGCCCCTTGTGGACCGAGGTGGCCCGCAGGCTGATGAGGAAGTAAAGGAGAGCAAAGAAGCAACCCACCTTTTGGAACCAGCCCCTGTCCCCACAGAGCCCCAGGTAAGGAGGCGGAGGCCCCAGGGGGAAGAGGACTTGGTGGGGCTTCCATGCCTAGCCCTGATCCTTCTGCCCTTTCCCCACAGGCCTCAAAGCTCTTGGATCTGTTAGACCTCCTGGATGGACCTTCTGAGGATTCCCAGCAGCCTCCCCCTGTGGATCCCTCCCCTGAAGGCACTTTAATACACCTGCTCGACCTTCCCTGTGCTCCCCTAGCCCCAGGTCAGTAAAAGGGAGATGTCTTGCGGGGGAAGGTGTAGAAATGTGTTTCTTCTCTTTAGCCAAGCACTGAGGTTCAGGTACCCTCTTCCCTGCTGTGTGCCCCCCATAGCACCCCCCATCTTAGTAGGTAAAAGGGTTCTGGCATATACTCCCTTCCTAGATACCCTTCAATGTCTTCCCTTTGTTCCAGATGTCTTATCCTGGCCTGAAGACCCTGTTCCCTCCCTGGCCATCTCATATACTTTCCTACTACCCACTCCACTGACCACTCCTAGCTCCTCAGACCCTCTCACCTCAAGCCCTTGGCAATTCATGTTCTTTTTACATGGAATGTTCTTTCCCTAGCACATCAAATGACTAGCTTATTCTTACTCTTCAAGCCTCAGCTAAAATGTCAGGTGCTTCCCCTACCACTCCTATCTTAGTTCCTCCCAGTTATCCTGGCCTAGTTTATTTCCTTTAGCACCAATTATAGGTTGTGATTATCTTGCTTTTCTTGTTTATTCTCTCCTCCAACTAGACTGTCGGCTCCAACTTCTTGCCCACTTTGTCACTAGCATCTCAAGCAGTGCCCTGCACCCAGTGGATGCTCACTTAAGTTTTGTTGAATGAAAGAATGAATGAACTCATCTTTGGTCCATACAGTAAGCTGCTTCTCTCTTCCTTCTCTAGCTCCCATCCCAAACCTCAAAGTGTTTGAGCGGGAAGGACTACAGCTGAATCTGTCTTTTGTTAGACCGCCTGGAACCCCTACTTTGCTCTTAATCACTGCCACTGCTACCAACGCCTCAGAGGGTGATGTCACCCACTTCATCTGCCAGGCCGCTGTGCCCAAGGTTTGTAGAAGACCAGGATTCACAGTTGGCTTGGACACTCCCGGAGAAAAGGCCAATAAGCAGAGGAGGTGGATGGGAAAGAGAATGAGATGAGAAGGGAGTGCCATGCAGAGACGATCACTTGGGGAGTTATGGGAAGAGGGTTTGAAACTATTGGGTGTGCAGGGCTTGCCTGAACCTGCCCAATCTCCTATGTTCAGAGTTTCCAGCTGCAGCTACAGGCCCCCAGTGGGGACACAGTTCCAGCTCAGGGTGGCCTTCCAGTGACCCAGGTCCTCCGAATCCTCAATCCTAACAAGGTGAGCTCCAGGAGCCTCCTGTGAATAAGACCCAGGGATGGGAGAAGCCATCTGTGCTAACCCTGGTTTCCACTCTCCTATTCCTAGGCCCCCTTGCGGTTAAAGCTGCGCCTCACCTACAACCACTATGGCCGGTCAGTGCAGGAGATCTTTGAGGTGAACAACTTGCCTGTGGAGGCATGGCAGTAACTCAGCCTCCACTCGGCCTGAAATCCTCTTGGGTCCCAAACCCCTGGGTTCCCAGGTTCTTGGAGCCTACGTCTGAGGACTACCAGCAGGTGGCGCTCTGGTCCTGTGCTTGCCATTGCAAAAACTGGAGGGGGCCCACCCTCTCCCCCACAAATAATGAAAGTCCAATAAAGCCTGAGGGGGTGAGTTATATTTGTATATATTTGAGGTAGAAAATATATGAATAACAGCAAGGAACAAGTCTTAACAGGAAGTCTGTGTCTTCCCTTGGTCTCAGGAATCTGTTTCAACAAAGAAGGGTTTTCTTTCTACCCCTCTCTGGGCTGGGGAACAAATCTGACCCCACAGGAGGCACTTTACCATGTGGGCCAGAGCGGGGCACAGTGGCAAAATCAAACCAGAATGTCTAGGTTTCCAATAGGAATTCCCACCCATATCCCCAACCTGCTGCTATTCCCCACACCCCAAGGCAGGGAAATCCCTCCTGCCTCCCCTCATCTCTAACTCAGCTGTAAGGTGGTTTAGGAGCCGCTGGCAGAATCAATGGCATCGACCAAGGGAAGGGGGGTGGCAAGGGATTTTCCTGTGCTTAACTACTGATCACGGCTAAGTGGAAATCCTATAAACACGAGCGGAAATCAATGGAGGCTGCTTAGCGGCCAGGGGAGAGGGGCGGCCCACAGATTGCATCTGACGGATGAGGGAGAGGAGGCGGCCTGGGAGGGCTCCACAAGGATAGCTGAGGGTAGGGTGAAGGAACAGGCAGAGCTGGTGAGAGAGGAGTCACGGTGGAAAGGGAAGCCAGGAGAACAGGCACAGTGAGGAAAGGAATGAACCCCATTAGGCTCAGAGTTCTCGTCTCTTGTTGAGGAAGTGACACCTTAGCCCAGGCTACTGTCAGCATCATTAGTCCCCTCGGGCTTCTCTCTGGAGCTGTGTACTTCTAGCAGGCGCTGGTAGTCCTGAGGCCGGAAACGCTGTAGGTACACGATCAGCTTGGCAGGTGCCCTCTCCTGTGCCAACACACCTATAGGCAAAAGGAGAATAAGAGAACCAGAAAGAGCTACAAATGCTTTGAGTCTACTCCCTGCCCACAGAGCCGGACCCCAACGTTGTTTCCAAGGCAGCCCTGGGATTAGGAATGCCAGCCATCCAACCAGCTTGTGTAACCCACAGCCCACTCCCTCATTTTGGAAGTGGGGCCTAAAAGGGCCACTTCTGGCAGGAGTGGGACTGGGAGACCAAGCATGAGCTCCCTCCTCCAGCAGGGAGAAATGGGCAAGAGGCACGTAGGCACCATGGAGACAGAGGGTGCCCGAGCACCGACTTATTTCAGTATATTGCTCCTGTCCCCCAACTAAGATTAAAGTCCACCTAGACAGGCCAAAGCTCATTGATTTGGTAATGAGGCACATGTAGAGATACACACAGAGAAACTGAGGGGTGTAGAAAGAAAAGGAGAGGCCTAGCCAGTGTGGCTGGAGCATTGTCAGTGCACTGAAGGGTCACAGGTTCAATTCTGATCAGGGCACATATCCAGGTTGCAGGTTCAATGCCCGGTTGGGGTGCATATGGGAGGCAACTGGTCAGTGTTTCTCCCTCACCCTCTCCCTCTCTCTCTAAAATTTAAAGAGAGAGAGAGAAAGAGAGAGAGGAGCAGCTATAGCCATGGGTTGGGACTCACATAGAATTTTAGCCTCTATGTGGTGGAGCATGATAAGCCAATGTCTTATTGGGA
Organism: Myotis brandtii; assembly: GCF_000412655.1. Taxonomy (NCBI): domain Eukaryota; kingdom Metazoa; phylum Chordata; class Mammalia; order Chiroptera; family Vespertilionidae; genus Myotis; species Myotis brandtii. The sequence goes on from NW_005370741.1 coordinate 51,779, forward strand.
GTGCCTGCCAGCATACTGGGCACATAACTAGGAACTCAGTGTATGTTTGCTGAGGTGGTGAGAACAGCTTTCAAGGGCTGTAAGGCCTCATGGGATGCACAACCCCATACCTGTGTGGATGAACTGTCTACAAGGGCACTAAGCTTAGGAACAGGAAAAACAAAAGCCTGCCAGTGCTTGCCCCAGTGGTCTCTCATAAATGCATTATTGCTTTGTACTGAAAGCTAACAGGACAAATTAAATGAAGATCTAGGTAGCTGTAAAAACGAGGGGGTAGGAGTTGGGAGAGGGGAGGGCGGATTGGAGGACTGAAGCAGAGAACTGACAAATGGAACTGAATGCTAGAGGTATGCGAACTAAATCAGAATGACTGGAATAGATTAGAGACACAGAATTAAATCAAGGTTAGAGCACTACTGCAAAAGAGGAAAGGGGATTGGAGAGAAACCTAAGAAAACTCAGTCTTCTAGAAAGTTGCTAAAACAATTCCCATTAGAGAAATAACGCCAAAACCCTCCCTGCTACCTGGCCTGATGGGTACACCCGGAAGAGGAACAGGGAAAGCACAGAGGGTCTGTCTCCCTCACCAAGCATGCTGCCGAGCTTGTTGATCTTCTCTAGGGCAGCGGGGACTTCGGCCTCCTCCCGCACCAGGGCCTCTATTTCACCCACAGCATAGCCAAAGTCGGCTGTGTCCAGGTCCACCCTGAGCGGAGGCTCCTCTTGATCAGCTCTGGAAAGCACCAGTTTCCAGGCACTTCGATTAGTCACAAAACTAGCTACTTCCTGCAGTCCCAGTGGGCCCAGCACAGCAGCCACACCCTCAGCCCCCGGGACTTCAGCCCCCAGCACCTTATAGAGCTGGGCCACAATTGCAGGCTCAGCTGTGAGTTCCAGGTACTCAGTGTGGGGTCCAGAGACACCTGCTGTACCGGGACATTTGAGCTCCCAACCACTATTTTCTCGCTGTCGCAGCCAGTAGTCAGTCCGCATGAGGTTCAGCTCAGGGGTGTCGTAGTAGCTGTCTCGGAAGGTGACCCGGTGCTCCAGGGTGCCCCCCAACTCCTGCAGCCGTTCTTCTGTTTCCGGCCCAGGAACAAACTTTCGCTCCACCTCAATCAATCCCTGGGCCATACTACCTGCAATCAGTCAATCAAAAATCATCTGCTGACCTCCCAAGGGTGCTCAGCCTTGCAGCGTGACAGCTCAGCAAAGACACCCCCCCCACACACACACACACACACATACACACACACCACCACCACCACCACCTTGGAAGAACTTATGAGACACAAACACTGTCACGGAATCTGCTGGTGCTGCAGCCCTTTCCCCCCGCCCCCCGTCTGTCTGATGTTTTAAGACTGTGACAGTGACAGGTCTCCAGTAAGATCCCTTGCACCGCTGAAGATGTCCTCAATCCAAGGGGCTCCCTCGAAAGCAGGCCGCATGGCCGGTGTCCTCTCAGCGCTCCCCACACACCTCGTTACCCTGCAGGCCGGGGGCTCACTGCCCGGGCGACCCCGCCGACCAGCCCTCCCCAACCACAGCGCGGTCCAGAGGAGCCTCGGGTGTCGCCTCGAAGCCCGAAGGTCTCCCTCTCGCGGGACCTGGAGGTGGGGACGAGAGCCACGCCGCGAGGGATGCCGGGAACAGTCCCTGGCCCTCGACCTCGGCCCGGCTCTGCACACCGGACCAGTCCCAGCGCGAGCGGCCATGTTAGGCCGAAGTAGTAGTGCCGCGGCAGGCCGGCCCGAGAGGCCTGCTGGGCTTAAAAGGCCGGAACCTCCGTGAGAAGGGAACGGGGCCGGCTCCCTGTGCTCTGCTCTTCACCCCGACTTTTCCCGGGTCCGGGAACGGCCCGGTCCGCGCTTCAGGAGCCTGGCATCCTGGGGCCGGGATGCATGATGGGAGATGTAGTTCCAAACGGAGACTTTGCACCACCACCACCGTCACATCGCTATGGTGGCTGCGAATAGTGCCAAGGAGACTATCTAAAGTTGAGCTGGGGCTGTGGGGAGAGTAGGGTGGGAGGAGCTGAGGCCCCAGTCTGGTCTCCAAACCCCTCCTCCATAAGCAGATGGGCCTGGAATACAAGCCACTCATTGGGACACTGTCCAGCAGATATGTTCTTGACTATTAGGGGGCACTAAATGCAGGCCACTGGCAATGGGCTGATAAAAGCATAACTAAGAACCCTAGCTGGTTTGGCTCAGTGGCTAGAGCGTCAGTCTGTGGACGGAAGGGTCCTGGGTTCGATTCTGGTCAAGGGCACATGCCTGGGTGTTGGGCTCAATGTGTGTGGATTCTCGCTAATCATTGATGTTTCTATCTCTCCCCCTCTCCCTTCCTCTCTGAAATAAAAATTTACTTATTTATTTAAAAGCATAACTAAGACAAGCTTAGCTATTCTGGGGTTTTTTCATGCCTCGGCATGAATGTCCAGGGTAAGGGTGGGTGGGAAACTTTCTGTCTGAGGAGGAAGTGATATTTTGGATGGAAATTAAAGATGTGATGGGATTTCAACAGTTGGAGACTCAGATGGAGACAGGAACAGCCTGAGCAAAGACCCAAAAGCTGGAAAGCACCTGGCCAGTGTGGAAGGAGATGAAGCTAGAAGTAAGTTGTGGAGCAGGTTGGCAAAGGCCTTGAGTGCCAGGCTGAGGAGTATGTCACTGAGTGTCCAATGGACACTGAGCAGGTTTTGTCAGGAGTGGGAGAATACTCATGGTCATTTAAAATACAGGAAGACATGGGGGTGGCCCTTTGACTGCTTTGGGAAATAAAATAAAGACCCTCCTGCTCCCTCGTCCCTCTGAGGACTGTGGTTCCCTGGAGGAGTCACTGCACGCCGGACCCTCTGGACGTGGTGGCTTGTGAGGAACAGTGGCTCTTACCAACTCCTGGTTCCCTTCTATGATTGGCGAGAAGCGCTAGGTTCTCAACACGGTCCTCTCCCAGCATGCTGCTGAAACACACAGGAACCGTGGTGAGCACGGGGAGGACACTGGATTACAAACGTGGTGTGTTGATGTGGGATGTCTTGGATGCATCCACCCCCCAGCCCACCTGCCATGACAAGTACCAGTGGGCAGGGAGGGGGCACCCCCAGCCACTAACTCCTCTCACTGGCCTGCTTTTCATCTGTCCTTTGCTTTTCAGTTTTGTTGTCGAGGGGAAGAAGATCTAATCTCTTCCCTGAATTATGAAACCCAACCCCAGTGGCCAGAGGCAGCTTAACGGACAGGAAAGACCAGATTTGGGAGCCAGATAGACCTGGGGTAAACCCCCAGCTTCACTTTTTTTCTTTTTTGTTAATTCTCACTCAAGGATATTCTTTCCATTGACTTTTAGGGAGGGTGGAAGGGAGGGAAGGGGGAGAGGGAAGAGAGAAAGAGGGAGGGAGGGAAACCCAACCCCAGTGGCCAGAGGCAGCTTAACGGACAGGAAAGACCAGATTTGGGAGCCAGATAGACCTGGGGTAAACCCCCAGCTTCACTTTTTTTCTTTTTTGTTAATTCTCACTCAAGGATATTCTTTCCATTGACTTTTAGGGAGGGTGGAAGGGAGGGAAGGGGGAGAGGGAAGAGAGAAAGAGGGAGGGAGGGGGAGAGAGAGAGAGAGAGAGAGAGAGAGAGAGATTTTAAACAGAATATATTTTTAGCCTCACTATGCCGGGGTCCAGCCCCGGGGGTCCAGGGATTCCCAAAGGTGTGGACGGAGTCGGCGAAGAATGTTTTACACGGAGACAGCGTTCAGAACTCTCTAGCTCTCTTTAGTCTCCATGGATCTTCCTGTGCCTGGCTGAGGCCACAGAGAAAGATCCCGAGGCAAACTGAGCCTTTATTTTTATAGTCAGAGGTAAACAAGGTAGTGGTTACCAAAGTTACACTGTTTTTGTGAGTCTCACTTGTTTTTGTTCTTGTTCTTGCTGCACTTCCCTCAGCCCATTAGCTTCCCAGGTAAGATCTAGGGAGCGTCATAAGGTCAAGCCTAATTATGCTAAGAGGACTGTGCCCTCTAAGCTGGGACTTGTTTGTGGCTGTGCCAACAGGTCAGTCCGAGGCTTAACCCTATAGCCGCTTCCCACATCACTAAACCTCTGTTTCTTGTTGGCAAAATGCGGACTGCCTCACAGTTATGTGTGAGGATTCATTGACAAGGTCACATACTTGAGATTCCGAATGTTAGCTTCTCCTATGAACTCCAGGGTTTTTCTTTTCTTTTTAAAGAGACTATAGCAGCTACGGCGGGCCCTGGAGCCAGGCCACTTGTCACTTCTTGACCCACCGTGTGACCTGGGGCCGGCTAATTAACTTGTTTGTACCGTGGTTTCCTCAACTGTAAAATGGGGACTAGTTGTGAGGATTAAATAAGTTAATATAGCTAAAGGTGCTTGGAACTGTCCCCGGCACTCCATAAATCTTAGCAATTATTGTTATTATAATATAGGAGAGCTTATGAGCCTCCCTGCCCCACAACTCTGGGGACTCTGTGACGTGTGTGTGTGTGTGTGTGTGTGTGTGTGTGTGTGTGTGAGAGAGAGAAGAGAGAGAGAGAGAGAGAGAGAGAAGGGGGAGGAGAGAGCTCGCAGAGACTTCAGAGTAATTGCTGTGGAAGAGAATGTTCTGGTATCCAGTTGGAAGGGAGGGGCTCATAAGGCAGGAAGAAGGAATGGAAAAAGAGAGGCCTCGGGCGGTTCTGGGAAGCCGGTAGAAGCCAGGGCTTGCTCTAGAGACGATTTAAACAAAACAAAACACACATATGGTTTCGTAACCCGAAAGAAGAAGAGAAGATGAAAAAGAGTTTAAAGGAGCCTGTCCTCTTTGCAGGCTCGGACCTGGCGCCAGAGTCCAGCAGGTGGCCAGGCCCACGGCCGGCCTTGCCTTGGGGCCTGGGGCCCCTCCCACGGCTCAGCGAGGCGGACGGATTCCGCTCGGGCTAGCGGGCGGACGGACTACAACTCCCGGCATGCACCGCGGCGGGCGGACCGCTGCACCTGCTCAGTGGGGTCGCCCTGGGAGCCTGGGTATTGATTATTCCATTGTGTGGGACGCCTCGGCTCCAGCCAGTGAATGAGGCGGAGGAGTGAGGGCGAAGAGGAGGAGGAGGTGGGCGAGGAGGAGGAGGAGGAGGCGGAGGAGGCAGGGAACGAGCGGGTGCCCTGGGTGAATCAATGGAAACCCCCTCACGAAGCCGGGAAAACACTTCAGCCGCAGCCAAATAGCATTGATTATTTTCCTTCACTTCCCTCACCGCCGTGAATATATTTATTTATTTTTTCCATCTCCATCCCCGACGCCCCGGAGTGAGCGCTGGAGGGAGGGAGGAGGAGGGGGGAAAAAGGAATCAACACATCGGAGAAGTCCCTTCCAAGAGCCGCCCCCTCCCCTCCCCGCCTCGCGCTGCTCGGCGGCCGCGGTTCGACTCCCGTCCCTGCTTCCAGCTGAGGTGTAAGTGCATCGATTTCCGATGCTGCTGGGTTGGTTGTGTTTTTTTTTTTTTTCCCTCTCTCCTCTCCCTCTCTTCTTCCCTTCCTTGCTCTTCGGAAGCCTGAGACGGAGGAGAGAAGAGGCGCTCGGACACTGCCGCTGGAGGGCACCGAGAGGGACTGGAAGGGGCTGGGGGAGGGGACACGGACGGACGGACAGACAGACCTAGAGCCTGAGGGGGGGAAAGGAGCAGGGTTGTGGGAGGGAGAGGCTTGCGAGCGGGGATGGGGGAAGCGGGGAGACGGGGAAGGGAAAGGCACAGAGGCTGAGGCTGGACTGGGAGCCGGCGGGACAGACGGCGGGTAAC
>NW_005370741.1:57681-63325 GCF_000412655.1 Myotis brandtii
GGCAGGCGGGCGGGCTGATGGATGGCCCGGCGCGCTGTGGGTGGGGGTGATGGGCGGCGGGCGTAGAGACCCTTAATCTTTGATCTTCGTTTTTTTGCCTGAAGTTGAGTTGTTTTTTGTTGTTTTGTTTTGTTTTTGGGGAAGGTGCGAGGGGAGGGGAGGCCGCTGCTACATTCAAGGTGCAGCGCGCCTCTCCCGGCTCCCTAAGCCTCCATCCGCTCTGTCTGCCCCTCTCTGAGTGGCCCCGTCATTTTTGATCACTTGGCCACGCGTTGTCTCGCTGTGCCTGTGGCACAGCTGGTCCCTGTCCGTGTGTCCCTACCTCTGGGTTTTGCCATCCTTCACCTCGTTCATTCTCCCCACCCATCCATCCCTGGGTCTGTATGTCGCTGTCTCCGCATGTGGTTTTCCCATCCAAGTGACCCCCTCCCTCCCTGGGTGTCCCTGCCACTGTGTGCCATGCCTGGGCTGCCTGGCCGTTCTGCCCATTTAGGACTCCATGCCCTCCCCTTCAGGGTCCTTATGGATTTATGCCCCTGGCCTTTTCAGGCTACTTGAGAGTTTGCTTATCAGTCATGAGTGGTCGTCTCTGGTCAGGGGCCTAGAAGAGCAAGGGATGGAGCAGACATGCCTCCCCTAAGGACTTCTTCCAGCGGCCTTTCAGCGGGGCCGGGACAGCCTCCATGTCCACCTTCACTGGGAAGCTTTGGAACTTGCTAGCCTTGTTGACTCTCCCTTTGCCATGTGTCTGTCTCCCCCATCAGGACCTCACCTCTGGCCTGTCATCGGCCTCTCCAGGTGCTCCCCACCACAGACCTCTTCTTGCTGACTTGATTTTCCTCCGCACCCTCACTTTACCATCGTATGTTTTTTTCATTTCCCCATTTTGTTTCAGCCCTTTTTTTCCTTCTCCGTCTCCCATGATCTCTCTTGCCTATTCTCCACCTTTGTTCCCATAATCTGTGGCCTTTCTACCTTTTCTCCTTGGTTACTCTAAGTTCCTTTTATCCCTTATCCTCTCACCCAGCATTTTAATCACCCCAGCCGCAAAAGGTACCAGAGAGCAAGGGTCTGGGAGGTTGGGAGTATGGTTTGTGAAGGCACATAAACAGGCCAAGAAATCAATTTAATGGGTTTCCAGGGGCATATAACCCCCTTCACCAGTCCGGGTCATTATGTCCGTTAACTGTCAAGTATGATTTTGGAAGGGGACATTCTCTAGGACTCTGAGCTCCACCCTGCTTGGTTGTCCCTTATCCTTCCGTTTATTCTAGTGGCTTCTTCACTTTCCAGCCCGTCTTCGTTCTGCAGCCCTGCTATGATGTTTGGATTCAGCATGATTTCTTTTGGAGGCAATTTTCATTAGTGTGACAAAAGCTCTTATGCAGAGGGCCAGGTTCATTCAGCCTAAAGAATGGGAAAGGTGGATAAAGAACCTGGAAAGTTTGCCTTGTTTTAAGCCTATCATTGTTTTCCAGACATCAGGATCTTAGAAGGATAAAAGGAAAAGGTAGATATGGACAGAAGATGGAAGATTTCAGAGATGAATAGAGTTACAGAAAGGAAGGAGAGGCCGGCTGCAATAAATGCGTGGGGTAGAAAAATGCATGCCATGAGGAATGTGCAAAGGAAAAGAAGAAAATCCATGTGGAATGAGAGGCAGGGGAGGAAGCAATGGGTGATTAATGAAAAACTAGGAGGATGAAATGAAAAATGATTTAATAGCAATACAGATGGAAAGTGGGAGAGAAATGATAGAATATTCCTAAAGAGGAGGTCACCAGAAAAAGCAATATGAAATGAATACAATGGTAAAGTGGGGGAAGGGAGAAATTGGAGAATAAGATGAGTGTGGTACAAAGAAGGTACATGGAAGGCAGAGGAGGAGTGCTGGAGCAGATCAGAGCTGACAGAGCTTGGTAGGAGGAAAGAGGAAAGGGTGAGCTATCAAAGGAAACAAATGCTTCTGGTGTGAGAAAGACACAGCGTGACGGATGCAAGGAGAGCGCTGCAGGAGGGGTGATTTGGAAAAAAAGGGCAGAGTAGAAATACCACTGGGCGAAGCCCCAAAAGAGAGAGATGCCAAAGGAGAGGGAGAGATAGGACACAGAGCTATCTGGTGAAGAGAAAGGGAAACAGAGCCTCACAAGCATTATTCCTTTGGCCAGATCATTCCGTACCCCACCAAAGGCCTTTGCGTTTCATTCCCAAGCCAGGGGAACACAAGCAAAGAGATGAAAAAGTAGAATTCCTATTTACTTTAGCTGACAGGAACTTGAATCTTTCTAACCCCCTGAGAACCAAAGACCTCAAGCCTCTGATGTCATAAATTGCTGGTGTTGCCTTGACAACCTGACAGGGTTCCTCCCTCCATGATGTCAGAGCGGCTGGTGTTATCTGGAGGCACATAGAGGAACAACTTGCTGCTTTGCTGGGGAGCTGTACACTTACAGGGCCGGGGCCTGAGTCAGATCTGTAGGATTTCTGAGTCTGGTAGCGTGACCTTGCCCTCCTGGAGCTGTTCCTAGCTCAGAATGAGGTCTGGTTTGTGAGTGCTTGAGGTTCGCTGGGGCGACGGGGACATGGAGAATGGGATAGTAGGATTGAAAGGCAGGCAAGGAAGAAAACTGGAAATGGCAGTTACAGAATGTGAAAGCAGGGCTTTGTGAGCAGGAAGGAGACTTATGAAAAATATAAAATGCACCTCTGGGTTTAGGAATGAAGACTGAAGCTGGAAATGCAGAGGAGCAGGGATCAGAGCTGTGTGAGAGTGTAAGCTGATGCAGGAATAGAGAAAAGGGAAGGGTTCTGAATTACCAGGAGGCACAGCATGCTGGAATTTGTGGAGAAAGGGAAAAAATGGGACTCTGAGTGAGACAGACAAAGCTGTCTGGTGAGAGACCCCGGGTTAGTCCTGATGGCTATATGAGCAGGGGCTGCATCTGTCTAGTTTCTTACTGTTTTCTAGCACCTAGCATGGTGTCACCTGGAAGATGCTTAGTAAATGTCTGTTGATCAAATATAGAGTTAAAGGAAGAGGCTAAAGAAAAAAGTTGCTTGCCTTACTCTCAATCTACCCTTCAGGGCTAAGTCTGAGTAAATGGGCAAGTTGGGAAATCAGAAACTGGGGGAAAGGGCTGGAGGAGAGTTAACTGAGCAGCAGTGAGATCTGAGAGGGCAGACTGGGTTAGGAGCACAGTTGGAGGCAGCCAGAGTGGACTCTAGGGGCTGATGTGGGAGTCTTTATAGAAATAGTGGGAAGAAACATGAATGAACAGTCTTAAGGGCCCAAGAGAAAGATGCAGAGGAAGGTAGAAAAAGAAGGTGGTTTCCAGAAAAGGTTGAGAGTTATTTCCAAAGACAGAGTCGGCAGATTTGAATTCAGAGTAGCATCCCCACCCCATCCATCCCCAATCATGGAACCACAATTGAATCAGTCATACCCATATTTATAGATTGGTCACAAATAAAAAGTTCGTAAATCAATACTAAGCCCATCCTAAACACTCTGTCCTAATCCAGGCAATTACAAGGAAGTCAGCATTGGCCAAGTGGGCCAAAAGGCAGAAAGAAGCACAGGCCTGGATGTAAGGAACCCTGTGAGGGATGGCCTTGACACTGACTGCCTGTTGTTGAATGAGTTCAGAAGTATCTGGGAGAAGAGGGGGAGGCAAGAAATGTAAAACTCACCACAACTCAGTGAAATCTGAAGACAGAGGGGAAGTATAAATAAACAGAAGCCACAGAGAAGAGAGCTGCACTGGGTGGGGGATTATAACCTGTCCAGTTCCTCTGGTGGTGAGTCAGAAAGACCCTGAATGGGTTGAGGACTCTAGGAAGAGCAGGAAGAGAGTGAGTGAGCTGGGGCAGCTAGAGAAAGGGCTGGTGGTTGGGGGCCTGAAGGGAGGACAGTGGCGGCTGGATGCACTGTCAGCGGCCGCCATGGACTTAGGCAACTCATATTTTGCAGCAGGCGACAGGCTGTCGACACTGCGGTCCTTTACCTCACCGTTAGAAACTCATTTCATTGATTTTTCCATCTTTCTTCTCTGGCTTCTCAGTCATCCCACCACTCACTTTCCCAGAGCCCCTTGCCTCTCTGGGGAAAGCCCCAGGGGACCACCTGCCCCCTCTTCCTCCACCCCAGGCTGGCCAGGCAGGAGTAAAAGATTTAGAGGTGCCTTCTGGCACTCTGAGATAATCCCGTTGGGTCTCAGTGCCCCCTCATGTAGGAACTAGTCCAGAGCCAGGGCCTCCGTGTATGGTTGTTTAGGGTGTCCAATTAAAGGGTGACAGGGCAGAGGTCCACCTTCCCTCCTGTCACCAAGGTGTACCACTGGCATGTGAGCTGCATACCCCTGGAGGAAGACTTCTTTTTCTAATTCCTTCTGAGACAGCTCAGCACCCCTCAAAATATTTTTTTCAAAGTCAAATGAGAGAGCAGGAGCTCGCCTGCGATTTGGACAGGAATATGGGATTATGCTTCCAGCCTAGAAATTATAGCAGGGCCACCCACTGGAATGGTCCTTATTAGCAGGGCATAAGTAGCAAGAGCTCTCTTCAGAGAGAAGAGGTCATAGGTTTGCAGCTTCTGTCCTGTGCAGCATGTGCAGTCAGGGGGGCAAGGGAGGTGTGGGTCAGAAACTTTTACCTCCTGTGTGGACATTTCCCCAGTGCCGCCTCCAGTCACAGCCAACAACCCTCAGCTTCTCCCATTGGGGCTGGGAGTGGGCCGAAGGTCAAGAGTCAATTGCCCGTCATTTGGCTTCTCAGTGAAGGAGGGCAGAGGGTGGGACAGGAGTGTTAGATTGTGTTTCCCTGAGGAACTGATGTGCCAGCCTCAAATTTTTCATCCCTTGTTTTGTTGGTGACTGCCCCCCACCTCCGTCTCCAGCCCAGAGCCCTCTGGTCTTGGGGAAGCTGTTTAATCTGGAGCCGAGTCTTGGGTCTTGGTTGTCTGAGTCTGGATTCTGTTGCTTCCCCGGACGTCGCAGTTATTTTCCTTTCTCTCCAGCCACTTCCATGTTCTGCGTCACTGGCCTGCTTGGGTTATAAATGCCTCCAACCTCTAGCTTTTTTTCAGGCTACGAGGTTTCTGAAATCTAGAGTTAAATCCTGGTATTTAGGGAAAGGAGTGCATTTGAGGTTAAGAAGAGAGAAAAAAAGGAAGGCCAAGAAAGAGGTTCAAGATGGATGGGGCAGAGAGGAGTGGGAGAAACCAGACAGGCGGAGGATGACAAGGAGAGGGAGTTTAAGGTAAAAACCATGTGACTTCCAGCCGGGAGAGAGACTGAGAGAAGGCCACCATTTAAATGGAAAAGGAGAAGAAAGGGAGGCTGTGAGGATTGGGAACCACTGGAAGAGGGTCCCAGAGCCTGAGCCCCTGCAGGGAAATAAGACCAGGAGGAGGAGGACCTGTGTTTGCGGGGAGGCCTAACGCAGCAAAGGCAGGCGGTGGTCTCAGCCTCCTCGTCAGTCCTGAGTTCAAGCTGTGCTGGCTTTGACCCTTGTGGGAGGAACCGAAGTGGCAAATTAACGACAATAATGAAGTCACTGCTCCTTGTTTGTCTTTGCTGGTTTCCCCCTTGAGATTTGTCCTTTGGCTTGACGGGGCAACGTGGGGGTGGGGAGGGACAGCCGCGGA
>NW_005370741.1:63342-95645 GCF_000412655.1 Myotis brandtii
GGCGATGGGGGCGGGGAATGAAGATGGGAGACCAGACAGACCTGCCGTAGGAAGAGGGAGGTGCTGAGTGAAGGGAAGAGGGACAAGGGATGGAGAAGAGAGACAAGGGAGACGCAGAAAGAGGAGGGAAGGGGAAAGAACAATGGGGAGCAGGAGGGAAGCCTGGAAGGAGCAGAACAGGGGGAAGACGAAGAGGTGGACTGGAAGAAGAGGTGGAAATGGCAAACGGGAGGGAGAGAACGTGGCCTGGGCAGAAAGAGCTGCAGCTGGCGGGGCCAGGGGGCGGGGCCTCATCTCCATCTCTAATGGCTGTGAAATGAGGTTAGCTCCATTAGAGGCGGTGAGAGTGTAACGAGATCACACTCATTAGGGCTGGGCCATCCCAGTAATTACCACCACCCCAAACACGCCCCCGCCAGCCGGGCCTCTGAGCACAAACAGGCACTAGGCAGCACACCCACACAGGACACCCCAGGGTACCCCACCGCTGAACGGAAGCCCAGAGCCCACACGAGTATAACAGGGCTTCGGAGAAAGGCCCAGCCCCATGTCTGAGAGACAGCACCTTCCTAACCTGGAAGAGATACAAACAGGGCTACACCCAGGCCCTCAGCCACAGGCATCATCAAAAAGCAATAAACATACACGGACACCCTAACTCAGGAAATAAGGCATGTGGTTGAATAATTATTGTTTTTATTAATCACATACAACGTGCCAATCTCAATAATGATCATCTCAGTGGACACAGCTCCATGAGGAACTATTTTCCCATTCTATATGAAGAAACAGGCTTTAGGTAACCTACCCGAGGTCATTTACATAAGAAGGAATAGAACTGAATTTTATTCCAGATCTGTCTGGCCCTTAAGGGCTGTAGTTTTTATTTTTATTTTATTTTGTTTTTGTTAATTCTCACCCGAGGATATTTTTCCCATTGATTTTTAGAGAGTGGAAGGGAGGAGCAGAGACAAAGAAACATCGATATGAGAAAGACATATCCATTGGTTGCCTTCCACATGTGCCCTGACCAGGGCCAGGGATTGACCCTGAAACAGCTGTATATGCCCTTGACCAGAATCGAACCCACTACCCTTCAGTCTGTGTGCTCTGAGCAAACTGGCTAGGGCCTAAAGGCTGAGTGTTTTATACCACACCACTTGTCTGATGAGGTTCATATTCTGTTATGGATACACACTTGTAGACTTTCAGCTTTCAGAGACATCACAAATGGCCCTAACCGGTTTGGCTCAGTGGATAGAGCGTCGGCCTGCGGACTGAAGGGTCCCAGGTTCGATTCTGGTCAAGGGCATGTACCTTGGTTGCAGGCACATCCCCAGTAGAGGGTGTGCAGAAGGCAGCTGATCGATGTTTCTCTCTCATAGATGTTTCTAACTCTATCCCTCTCCCTTCCTCTCTGTAAAAAAAAAAAAAAGAAAGAAAAAAAGAGAAATCAATGAAATATATTTTTAAAAAAGAGAGAGACATCACAAATGAATATACGCATCATCAGTCAAATAACTGAATCTTTTGTATCTGTCTCTACTCACCTCAACCCCAACACACGATGGCCATGGCCCCTGCATAAACTATAATGTGGATGGCACCCACTGGAGTTGCATAAAGCAGTGGGCCTGTTCTGGCCAATTTTACACTAAGAAACTAACAGGGAGACTTCCATCTAACACCTTCAAGCTCAAAGAGTAGCATGACAGTACATATGCATAAGGGCAGAGTAACAAACTCAAAGTCTTTATTGAAAATGCATGCCAGCCAGCAGCTTACACATTAGAAGCTTACACATTAACCTAAGAGCAGAGCCCTGGAGTCGGGCTACCTGAGTCCAATCTTTTTATTTATTTTATTATTTATTTATTTTTTGTTCTGAGTCCAATCTTTTTTTAAAATTTATTTTATTTTTATTTACTTCAGATAAGATCCTGAATTTGAATTCAAAAGTACAACTTCCTGTCCCTCACTCCCAAATGCTTATGTAGAAGAAGGGTTCAGAGTTGGCTTTGTGTTGTTGCCTAAGCCTGAGTCTCTCCAGTGCTCCACACTGCTGTCCTAACACTGCTGGCCTCATCCACGGAGATGCATGGGCAAGGTTCTCCACTCCTCCCTGGAGCATACCTCAGCAAAGCCATGCCAATGTGGATGGATGTTCAGATCTCAGGTTGTGGTTTTAGCCCATAGCTTCCCTTTTACCCTTGTCTGCTTCCCTGTCTACTCCCTATCCATCACCCATAGTCTTCCTCTCAGCCTCTTCTCTCCTCGCACCTCATCCAGTTCCCTCATGCCTTAAGCATCTTGCAGAGTATAAGACACAGCCTCCTTGCTCCATCCCTCTCATTGGGGACAGACAACTTGTCCAGTCTGATGCCAAAGCAGGGAGGCTTCAATAAGATTCCATAGTCACATATGCAGATCAGGATCCAGCAAACCTCCATATACACACACTTCTATACCTCTCTCTTTTCCTCCCTCTTCTCTGCCTTGTCTTTCTTTACTCTCCGTGACACTCCTTTCCTGCCATTCTCATTTTCTTTCTTTTGGACAAAATTTATCTTGCACAAAGTAAGCACTCCCCAAATATTTTGGGGGGAGGGGAAGAGGTCTAGGAAAGATAGGTAGAATTAAAATGGAGAAATAGGAGTACTATCGTATGTTTTCTTTTAAATATAGAAGTAAGATTTAGAGTCAGAGAAAATGATAGTCTTAAATGAAGGGAGAGATCATACTATTTTTAAAAATATTTTGATTGATTGATTTTACAGAGAGGAGGGGAGAAAAAGAAACATCAATTTGTTGTTCCACTTCTTTATGCATTCATTGGTTAATAGATTATATATATATATATATATTTCAGAGAGGAAGGGAGAGGGAGAGTGAAACATCAATGATGAGAGAGAATCATTGATTGGCTGCCTCCTGCACGATCGCATATGCCCTGACCTCCTGATTTTGACCTCCTGATTTATAAGTTGATGCTCAACCGCTGGGCCACCGTGGCCTGGATTTTGGTTGTTTCTTGTATGTGCCCTGACTGGAGATTGAACCCACAACCGTGGCATATATGAACTACCTTTCAACCAACTGAACTACCCGGCCAGGGCCCAGGTCATACTAGTTTTGATGCAAGTGTTAGCTGCTTCTGCACCCAGGCAAAGTGCGAGCTTGGGCAAAGCTTTCAATCTCTGCTCTAGGATAATGGGGTGTCTATAAGTCCAGCAGTCAGGAGGGCCAAGTGAGAAATGAACTCTGCTGCTCAGTAGACTAGATTTAAATCCCGCCCACCAAAGAATCTGCCTCGATTGAAAAGGGCAGCAATTAGAGGAAGAATCCTGATCGAGAAGGGGCAAGGCAGAAGGAAAGGTGTCAGCCTGCCTGCAAACACCTTGCTCCATTATGTGGGAGGAGATAGTCAAGAGAGAAGGAAGAGAACTAACCCGATTGAACACTCAGTATGTGCACTTGCACAGGTTGCCTAGTCTAGTCTTCACCACAGCTGGTTAAGGAAGTCATCCTTATCCCCATTTTCCCAGGTAAGGAAACTGAGACTCAGAGCTAAACAACTTACTGAGGTTGCACAGCTGGTGAGAGGGGGAGCCAGGATTGGCCCCATCTGAGTCTGCGTGAATCCAAAGCCCACATTCATCCACTGCCTTAAAAAATATAGCTCATGGCTCAGTGGTTGAGCATTGACCTATGAACTAGGAGGCCATGGGTTTGATTCCAGGTCAGAGCACATGCCCGGGTTGCCGGTTCGGTCCCCAGTGTGGGGCATGCAGGAAGCAGCCAATCAATGATTCTCTCTTACCATTGATGTTTCTATCTTTCTCTCCTCTCCCTCTCCATTCCTCTTTGAAATCAATATATATATAAAATAGCTCATCTAGCTAGAGTTTGTTTGCTCTTTATACCAAACACTCCCCCCTATGCAGTGTGCACACTATCTTTTCTGTTTCTCTCCCCCTTCTCTCCATGATGGACTCCTCTTGAAAGCAACAGGTTGAGTCAGAAAGGGGAGAGAGGCAAGGGCAAAACGAGTATGGGAGAGAGCAGTACCTCAGGCAAGAATTTCATCGAGGAAAGAGAAAAGATCCTAAAATTTGGCTCTGCTTTAGGGAAAGAGGATAGACGGAACATTGGAAAAGTGAAAGGCAGAAAAAATGTTTGGAAGGCTCTGATGTGGACGCCATTGTGTGCAAATTTTAAGCTGATGTGTTGGTGCCCTCTGGCAGACTGCTGGGAAAGCCTTTGCCTTGTCAGGTGTGGAAGGGGTTTTTGTTTTAAGAAGAGGAGTCCAGAGGAGAAAGGCCTTCTGTCCCCATTTGGCCTGTCCTCTCCTGTTCTTTTCCTCTCCCTGCGGACGGAGGAGAGGGGGGCTGTACCCAAGGGTAGTCCTGATCTTACTGGGGGCTCCAGAGGGTGAGCTCCTCCCTAGCTTTGCCTCCTGTCCTGCCGGCCAACCTGAACCCATGCCCTGGCTCCTCCTACGTGGGGCAGGCTCCTTCCTCAGACCTCATGTTTTTGGTCCTTCCTGTGTCCTTTCCCCTTTGGCTTCTGTAATTCTCTGGTTCTGAAGCCTCGCAGTGATCTCCCTGGCTGTGTGGTCTCAGAGCCTGCCTCTCAGCTGTCCACACATTGAGCCTTTCTCTCCACCTCATAACAGCTCTATCTCAGCAGCTCTCTGGGTCCTGCTGTGCATCTTAGAGCCTTCTGCCCCCCTGGTTTCTCCCTGTTCTAAGTACTGTGTGTCTGCATTCTGAACAGGGAGTGCATATCAAGAAATAGGGATTCTCAGCCCGGCTGGTGTGGCTCAATGGTTGAGCATCAACCTATGAACCAGGAGGTCACGGTTCGATTCTGGTCAGGGCACATGCCCGGGTTGTGGGCTCGATCCCGGGGGTGGGGTGGGAGGGCAGGAGGCAGCCGATCGATTATTCTCTCTCATCATTGATGTTTCTATCTCTCTCTCCCTCTTCCTTTCTCTCTGAAATCAATAAAAATCAATTTTTAAAAAATTTAAAAGAAATAGGGATTCTCGACCAGCTTTTTACAGGGTACCTTTCTGTCCACCTCCAAAGAAGAATTTTTTAAAATATATTTTATTGATTTTTTTTACAGAGAGGAAGGTGAGAGGGATAGAGAGTTAGAAACATCGATGAGAGAGAAACATCGATCAGCTGCCTCCTGCACACCCCCCACTGGGGATGTGCCCGCAACCAAGGTACATGCCCTTGACCGGAATCAACACCGGAATCGAACCTGGGACCCTTCAGTCTGCAGGCCGAAGCTCTATCCACTGAGCAAAACCGGTTCAGGCCAAAGAAGAATATTTGCAGTGCAGTGAAAGTAGCCCTCTCATACTTCCCATCTGGAAGGTGGGAATATACCAAAGCAAAATAAAAATATCTCCTATTTCTCTATAGCTTTCTTCTCCTTCCCTCTGTGAGGGTAGGAGGCATTAGGGAGGGAGATGGAATGAAGGGACAGCCAGGGTGCTCTGGAAACGAGGCCCTTTTAGGTTAGGAGCTGGAAGATTCATCTTGGGGGATGACTATACCCTCAGAACTCTCCACCCTCCCTTGGCTCCAGGCCTGCCTCCTCCCATCCCCCTCGGTGGCAGCAGCCTTGTAATTTAAAGCTCTCTCTGTCGCCTCTAATGTGATCCTCTCGTTTTATTGACTCTCTCTGCCGTCTGTGGCGCCCCTTCACATCAATCTCCGTTCTAATCACACCGCCGCCACTGCCTGCTCGTCTCCCCTCACCCTCTCCTCGTGACCCCGCCCCCCAGCCCTTGCCTCTACCCAGCTCTTTCCTTTAGACTGTCCCCCCACCCCACCACCACCACCCTACACCTGACCCATCCTCTTCCTCCTTCCCTCCCAGAGGCAGGAACGCCAGGACCTTTGAGGGGGTGCCTTTTCCCTTTTCCCCTGCTAAGATGTGCCCAGAGGGAGAAGAGGCTGTTGAGGAAAGCCCAGAACTGAGAGAGAAATGGCAGAGGTCTGAAGAACAGGACTGTATGTGGGGGTGACTTAGGCTTGTCATCTGGGTCTGCATCATCTCCAGAAAGAGATGAAAACTGAGTTCAAGGTCGGAAGGGCAAAGAAGGAGACTCGGAGATTCAGGGAGAGAAGGAAAGAAAGACTGAGGAGGAGGGAAATGGAGGGAAAAAAGTGAAAAAATAATTGCTGCAGTTAAAGGTTTGTAATCAATAGTGGGTGATGGGAGAAGCACCGAGAAGGAACAGGGAGGAGGAGTTGGGGGGGGGGGGCACTGAGGCAGAGATAAATTTGCAATTGAAATTCTTTCCTGAAGAGGAGGAGGGGCAGGGTGGGAGGTGGGGAAGAGATTTGCAAGTTTAAACAGCTGCCGACCTACCCGAGTAGAGCTGGGTCTCACACACAGGCTAGCCCAAAGCTCAGCTCCTTTGCTTTCTAGCAACGAATCAGCTGGGTCTCCCCCCCACCACCCCCAGTATTGGGAAGTAGCAGCTTTGGAGAGAGGATTTGGGGCTTAGGTCTTCCTAGCTCCCCTCTGAAGTTTGATCTAGAGTTGTAAGTCGGGGGCCAGGGAGAAGGAGTGCAGCTGGTCGATGTGATACAGGCAGGGTGGGCCAGGGGAAGACGATACACTCGCTTCTGGCCTTGGTGACAGGGCCCTGGAGAGGCCCCTGTTCTTCCCATTAGGTGGGGCAGTGAGTGAATGGCACCGGGCCCCGCTGTGGGAGTGGGACAGTGCAATGTCAGAGCCTCACACACTTATCCCCCTCCCCCACCCCCAGATTCTGTAGGAAGAATACCTTTCTCCCACAGCGTTAGGGCTTCTTTCTGGTCATTTCTGGAGGATAGACTCCCCTCCATCTAATTCCTTTACTTCCTTTTTGGTTCTCCACCCCCCGCCCCATCCCCATTCCTCCACCCCTGCCCAGGTGCTTATTTGCATTTTCATTAGCATGCAGGTCCAGCCCCATTCGGAGCTCCTTAATGGCTTTGACTTCACGCCTGGCTAGCCCCCCAGGAGGGGGACAGAATTGGGCCTGCAGGCTGGTGGGGCCAGACCAGGGACCCATTCCAAATTCAGGAATCTGGAGGTGATGGTTAGAGGTGGCTCAAGGAAGGAGAAGGCCATACACCTCATCCCTTCCTTGAAGCACTCTGGCCTGAGTGCTAAAGATTTAATCATTAGAGATCTGCTGATATTAAGAACTAGAGAGGTTGTAGACCACTTGGGACATGGAGAGAAGAATAGGATGGTGAGGCATGGGGATTGGTGAGTTTGGGGGGGGAGGGGGTGTAGTATCAAAATAAAATGGTCGGGAGCCGCATGCCGAGGCTTGGTACTTCTAGACCGCTAGAGGGAGCCCAGGAATCCTGATTTCTAGACCTTTGGAGGCCCATTTTGCCTGTACTGTGTCTGAGGGACAGTCTGACTGGATGGAGGAGCCCAGGCCACAGCTTTGGGATATAGCTCTGCCCTCCAGTCCTTTTCTAGTTTTACCACTTGGAGCTGAGTGACCATCAACAGCTCGCTCAATCTCTCTGTTTCTTGGCTGACGCATGTGTAAAATAAGGTTATGAGATTAAATGAGATAATGTAAAGCATTTAGCACAGTGCTAGGACCAATCATGGTATATGTACCTTAATAGCTATTAGTAAGATTATTACTATTTTTTATTATCTCTTTGGGGAGGAGGAGGCTAATCAGATAAAAGCTGTTGTCTTTCAACTGACCAGAGATGGGTCTGGAAGGTATCTTCGAGTAGCACGGTGCCTATAGGCCAATGGAAATTTCACTGTAGCCTCTCTGGCAAGAGGACCTTGACTCAGGGAAGTTACCTCCTCAGGGGGGTTGTTTAGCTTCTAGAGCAGCGGTTCTCAACCTGTGGGTCGTGACCCCTTTGGGGAGTCAAACGACCCTTTCACAGGGGTCGCCTAAGACCATCGGAAAACACATATATAATTACATAATGTTTTTGTGATGATTAACTATGCTTTAATTATGTTCAATTTGTAACAATGAAAATGCATCCTGCTTATCAGATATTTACATGACGATTCATAACAGTAGCAAAATTACAGTTATGAAGTAGCAACGAAAATAATTTTATGGTTGGGGGTCACCACAACATGAGGAACTGTATTAAAGGGTCGCGGCATTAGGAAGGTTGAGAACCACTGTGCTAGAGAGAAGGCCTGTTGAAAGAGGCTGTATTTAAGCAGAGACTTGAATGACAAGGAGCCATCAGGAGAGCATTCCAGGCAGAGTAAACAGCTTAGGCAAGGCTCTAAGGTAGGAATGAACTTGGTGTGTTTGAGAAACAAGGCTAATGGGCTAGAGCTGGCCAGCCAGGCAGTGGTGGCAGGATAGGCAAGCAGGTGTCAGATCAGATAGACCCTTTGGCAAATCAGGGAAAGAAGTTTGGATTCACAAAGCAGTGAGAAATCATTAATGGATTTTAAGCAGAATATAGTATGATGTACATTTTAAAAGATGATTCTTTATGATGCCTTAACTTGCTTTAAAACCATATAGGAAAAGGGGGAAGTGGGTAAGGATATAAATGAAACAAGATTGGCCATGAGGGCCATGAGTTGGTGACTGTTGACACTGGGTGATGAGTACAAAGATGTTCCTTATTTTATTTGGTCTACTTTTATATATGTTTGACATTTTTCATAATTGAGAATTAAATGAAAGCTCAATTGGATGCTGGTTGGGAGGAAATTGGATTGGAGGGGCAGTGGTGGAATCCATTGCATTAGCTCAGGAGAGAGATGAGGATGGCTGGGGCCAGGATGTGCTGGTGTAGATGAAGACAAATGGAGGGATGGGACACGTTTGAGAGGTTGTTGTCAATTGCATATTGTGGAGCAAAAGCAATTTTTAGGTTTTTACCTTAAGCAACCAGATAAATAGTCGTACCAAATTCTGAGATAGGAGATGGGAAAGAATAAATTCAGGGGAGGAATAAAGAGTTCTGATTTTAGACATGTTAAGTTTGAAGTGCCTGTTAGACACTAAGTGAAGTTTCAATGTGGCACATGGGTACCTGAGTATGGTGCTCAGGGAAGAGGGTGGGGCTGGAGTGGCAGGAGGGTCAGCTGCTGTCTCCCCGGCTACCTGACAACACTGCTCTCTCTGTTTCCCCTGCAGGGTCCTGGCTGTCACGCTGAGATGAACCCCCAGCACTCCTCCGTCTGCCATGGCCTCCCTTAGCTCATCCTCTACTGCTGGCACCTCCCCACCCCCTGGGCACAATGCCCTGTCCCCACCTCTGGACACCTCTTCCCCCAGCATCCCCCCTGATCTTGTCACCAAAGATCCCCCTGCTGCCCCCTCCACCTCTGAGAGCATGAGGCCCTCAGAACCAGGGGGACAGCCTCTGGAGTCGGGCTGTGGCCTCATCCCACCAAAGGAGATTGGGGAGCCCCAAGAAGAGCCTGGCTGTGGTGGCTTCCCACCAAAGGACTTGGGGGTGGAAGAGGACAAGGAGCAGAAGGAGGAAGGAGGAGGGCTCCCTCCTGTGGACCTAAGCAACCATTTATTCTTCACAGCTGGCGGTGAGGCCTGCCTAGTGGCCAAGCTGTCCCTGCCAGGTGGCAGTCAACTGCTGTTACCAAAGGGCTTCCCCTGGGGTGAGGCGGGCACCAAGGAAGAGCCCAGCCTACCCCACCCGCCCCCTACACATCTCACTGCCCTTCACATCCAACATGGCTTTGACCCAATCCAAGGCTTTAGCTCTTCTGACCAAATTCTGTCCCATGATACCTCAGCGCCATCTCCGGCCACCTGTGAGGGAAGGGATGGAGCCTTCTGGAGCTACCAGCTAGCACCAAACCCACCCGGAGATCCCAAAGATGGCCCCATTGGGAGCAGGGGGGGAGACCACCGGGCACTGTTCTGGCTCTGCCTCCTGTGCCGCCTGGGTTTCAGCCAGTCCCAGGCCTTCATGGGTCATACACAGTCTCATGGGGTGAAGCTAACCTCTGCTCAACACCAGGGCCTACCAGGCAACCCAGCTGTGCTCCAGGAGGGGGAGGAGGGCTGCGTGGCCCTCCTAAGCTTCCTGGAACCAAAACCACCTGCTTGCCCCCCTTCAGAAATGCCCCTTGACAACAGCAGCACAGGGAGCCTGGAGGCGAATGTAGCCCAGACCGAGGATGGCTGCCCCGAGGCAGAAACGCAGGCCCTAGTTCTGCCTACAGAAGACGTCATAACCCTCAGTCCGCCTTCCCCATCCACTACCCCAGCCACCTGGGGTCCCAGCCCAACCCAAGCCAAAGAATCACCAACGGCAGCAGGGGAGGCAGGCCCAGATTGGTTCCCCGAGGGGCAAGAAGAGGATGGAGGGCTCTGCCCCCCACTTAACCAAAGCTCACCCACCTGCAAGGAGGGGGGCACTCTCCCCGTCCCAGTGGGCTCCCCCGAAGACCCCAGTGACGCACCC
Source organism: Myotis brandtii (assembly GCF_000412655.1). Classification (NCBI taxonomy): domain Eukaryota; kingdom Metazoa; phylum Chordata; class Mammalia; order Chiroptera; family Vespertilionidae; genus Myotis; species Myotis brandtii. Next base: position 73,803 of record NW_005370741.1, read on the forward strand.
CAGCCCTACCGCCTAGCCGAGGACTACACCCCAGCCCCCGCAGCCTTCCAGGGCCTCAGCCTGTCCAGCCACATGTCTCTGCTTCACTCGCGAAATTCCTGCAAGACGCTCAAGTGTCCCAAGTGCAACTGGCACTACAAGTACCAGCAGACCCTGGATGTACACATGCGGGAGAAGCACCCTGAGAGCAACAGGCACTGCAGCTACTGCAGCGCTGGGGGGGCCCACCCCCGCCTGGCGCGGGGAGAGAGCTACAACTGTGGCTACAAGCCCTACCGCTGTGACATCTGCAACTACTCCACCACCACCAAGGGCAACCTCAGCATCCACATGCAGTCTGACAAGCACCTGGCCAACCTGCAGGGCTTCCAGGCCGGGCCTGGCGGGCAGGGAAGCCCCCCAGAGGCACCGCTTCCGCCCTGCTCTGGGGACAAGGAACCCAAGACCAAATCGTCCTGGCAGTGCAAGGTGTGCAGCTATGAGACCAACATCTCTCGCAACCTGCGCATCCACATGACCTCTGAGAAGCACATGCAGAATGTCCTCATGCTCCACCAGGGGCTGCCGCTGGGCCTGCCACCTGGGCTTGTGGGGCCAAGCCCTCCGCCCCCAACAGGCGCCCCTGCCACTCCGCCTGAACTCTTCCAGTACTTTGGGCCCCAGGCCTTAGGGCAGCCCCAGGCTCCCTTGCCTGGCCCTGGGCTGAGGCCAGACAAGCCCCTGGAAACCCAGCTGCTTCTCAACGGCTTCCACCATCTCGGAGCGCCTGCCCGAAAGTTCCCCACACCTGGTAAGCTCCTGGCTCTGCTCCTCTTCCCCTTCGCTCCCCCTTCAAGGGTCAAACTCAACTCCCTGCTCTCTCCTAAGGGCCAGCCCCCCCCCCCTTAGGTAACACCAGCGCCCACAGCACTATCCTCATTTACCCACCACCCACATTCCCACAGACCAAACTGACCCTGCTCCATTCCTTCCTTGGGCCACTAACGTGTCTCTGTCCCCTAGCCCCTGGCAGCTTCTCCCCGGAGGCCCACCTGCCTCAAAGTCAGCTCCTGGGCTCCTTGTCCGAGGGCCTGCCCACCTCGCCGCCCCCAGATGACAGCCCATCTCTGAAGGTGTTCCGCTGCCTGGTGTGCCAGGCCTTCAGCACAGACAACCTGGAGCTGCTGCTCTACCACTGCAGCATGGGCCGCAGCCTCCCGGAGGCCGAATGGAAGGAGGTGGCCGGTGACACCCACCGCTGCAAGCTCTGCTGCTATGGCACCCAGCTCAAGGCCAACTTCCAACTCCACCTCAAGACCGACAAACATGCTCAGAAGTACCAGCTGGCAGCCCACCTGAGGGAGGGCAGTGGGGCTACGGGCACTCCCTCCCCCATGCCCCTGGGAGATGGGACTCCTTATGGGTCTGTGCCCCCCCTGCACCTGCGCTGCAACATCTGTGACTTTGAGTCCAACAGCAAGGAGAAGATGCAGCTACACGCCCGGGGGGCAGCCCACGAGGAAAACAGCCAGGTCTACAAGGTGAGGGGTAGGAAGGCCTCAGGTGAGGGGCAGAGCAGACGCCTTGGGGAGAGGGAAGTGGAAAGGGATGGGAAAGCCTGGGGTGGCAGAACTGGAGAATAAGGCATGTATGGCCCAGTCAGCGTGACTCAGTGGTTGAGCATCAAGCTATGAAGCAGGAGGTCATGGTTCGATTCCCTGTCAGGCACATGCCCAGGTTGTGGGCTTGATTTCCAGTGGGTTGTGTAGGAGGCAACCAATCAATGATTCTCTCCCATCATAGATATTTCTCTCTCTCTCTCCCTCCCTCTCCCTTCCTCTCTGAAATCAATAAAATTTAAAAAAAAAAATTTTTTTAAGGCCTGTACTATGCACAGGATAATACACTGTTTAGAAAAAAGATGCGGAGAAAGAGGCAAAGGATGGTAGACTTAGTCGAACAAAGTGAATCCAATATTTTACTCCGCTTTTCTGGTGTTTGGGGCTAGAGAGAGGACTCTGTCTCTATTCAGCCCATCTTATCACAGAACCAGATTCCACTCACACACCAGGAGAGCCCAGGATGGGTAGGAGGAAGAGGAGATTGGGGAGAAAAAGCAGTAACACTCAAATGGCCTTAGGAAGGAATAGGGGAGCTCAAGAGGGTGGAAGGGCTGGGTCGGGGTGTTGCTGGTGAGGCTCCCTTGGGGAAGGTAAAGGAGCCCCCAAGATCTGAAGGTATCTGTTCCTTCTGGGCCTGACCTGCCTTTTTCCATTTTTCCAGTTTCTTCTGGAGATGGAGGGGGCAGCGGCAGGGGCAGAGCTGGGACTGTTCCGCTGCCTGCTGTGTGCCTGGGAGACGCCCTCCCGCCTGGCCCTGCTGCAGCACCTGCGAGCACCCGCCCACCGCGATGCCCAGGCCCAGCGGCGCCTGCAGCTGCTACAGAGTGGCCCGGCAGCCGAGGAAGGGCTCTCAGCTCTTCAGAGCATCCTTAGCTTCAGCCATGGGCAGCTCCGGACTCCAGGTGAGGCGGAGGGGATTGAAGGGCTAGGGCTGGCAGAGAGGGCAGCTGGCATGGAGCTGAGGGCTGATGAGAAAGTGATACAAGGGGGAACAGGTCTGCTCCAGATTTCAGGAACAGTGGGGCTGCCGAGTGAAGGGGGGGACAAGAGGCTGTTGGAGGGAGGAGGCAGAGAAGGGCAGGGACTTTGCTGGGTGGAAAACAGAGAACAACCCTAGCTGGTTTGCTCAGTGGATAGAGCATTGGACTGTGGACCAGAGGGTCCCGGGTTCTTTTATGGTCAAGGGGGCACGTACCTTGGTTGCAGGCTCCTCCCCAGCCTGGGCTCTAGTTAGGGTGTGTGCAGGAGGCAACCAATCAATATGTTTCTCTCACATCGATATTTTTCACTGTCTTTCCCTCTTCCCTCTCTCTAAAAATCAACGAAAAAATATCCTCGAGTGAGGATTAAAAAAACAGAGAACAGGAAGAGAGGTGAGGAGGAGTCACCCAGTGGTTCCAAGTACTGACCAGTGTCCTAGCAACACTAGGTAGGAAAGTGGGCAGGAGCTGGTCAGGAAGGACAGAGGCAGAAAGAAAAGAATGGGGCAGGACATATGGGAAACTGATGGGAGCTGTGGGCATGGTCTGAAGGCAGCCTAGGTGGGAAGCCCTTGACAAGCTCCCCAGCCTTTTCCTGTCTCCTAGGAGGTCTTCAGCCTGAAGGCTGGGCTGAGGGTCCCCCAAGGCAGCTCAGTTTGCAGGGTGTAACTGCAGAAACTGGGAAGGGCCCGCCAGAGGGTGCAGGAGAAGGGCCTGGAAGGGGTTGTCAGAGGTGAGCACAGCGTCTGTCCGGGATTCACAGAGACCAGTGGTGGGCGAGGCTGGGGCTCGGGCAGCAGGAACCAGGAACAGGCAGCATTGACTGTGCTAATTGAATTGCCAATACGCTGGCTGGAGTTAAGTGCTGGAGGGGCCCAGATCAATAGCTAACGATCCTGGCGCAAGGCTGAATGGAGTTAAGGAACTTTAACACTTTAATTAGGCCGCCACCGAAAATAAATTCCTACACATCTGTCAATTCTTACTTGAGTGGTAATCTCCTCTCCCAGTTAGACTTGCCGCCTCCTGCTCACTACAGCTGCTTCCATGCAACCTCACCTTCCTTCTTCAGCACCTCTCCCTCTACATTTCTAGGCTCCTTGCTTCCAGGATCAGTCATGACAAGGAGCCGAGTTTGGTCCTGTTTCTGTCACCTACCGCTGGACTTATTTGCTTATCTTCGAGTGACAGGGACTGGACTCCCAGGGATGATTTCGTAGGCTCTCCTCCTCTGTATTTCTTTTTTGTCCTCCCCTGCCTGTTGATTCATCCATCCATTTTCTCCCTCATTGCCTGGCTGCTTGTCCTGCTTTCTTTGCTCTATCTCTTCCCTTTCCTGACGCTTCAACCTTATAAGCTGACTCTCCCCTCTACACAGGGAAGGCTCCTGTTGCCCCCTTAGCTGAGCCACCCACCCCTGAGAAAGATGCCCAGAATAAGACAGAACAATTAGGTGAGTTGCTCATCTGGTTAATTTTCCTCCATCCCTTGCCCTCCCCATCCCTAACCCTAATACATTCTGAGATGCTCATGGGACTGCAGTATCCACACACCCTGCAAGGCCTGGGATAAAGGAGCCAAAGTGATCAAAAGAAAGGACACATCAGAGGGGAGGGAGGCAGAGCCACAGAAGGCTGGGTGCTTCTGTTCTCTTCGAGGACCCAAACCTGGCCATCCCACTAACCTGGGCTCAGCCCTGCTGAGCCAGCCTCCCCTCGCTGTACTCAGTATAGCTCTGTACGTTTCTGCCCTTTCTACCTTTCCCCAGAGCCCAGCCGCCTACCCTGGAAGCTCTGTGCTACAAATCAGGTCATCTTAAGAGCTGAGGGTCTGTGAAGGGAAGAGGGGGGTCTGGGGAGTCTCTTAATCTCCTCTCCTTTCATCTTCAGCTTCTGAAGAGGCAGAGAACAAGACTGGCCCTCCTGGAGACAGTGCCAACCAGACCACGGTCAGAACTGGGGTAACTGGGAAGAGCTGGGGGGGCGGGGTGTCTAGTTTTACTGAGATCTACTCATGTTCTAAAGGCTGAAATTCTAATCAGCAGAGCTTTACAGAGATTTCAGACCAAGGGTAGACCTAATTTTGTCGTGCTTGTGACTTATTTAACTCAAAATACATGATTAAAGAAATCCCACTTGGGCCCAGTTATGGCTGTTCTGGACTAACGGGGCAGAGCTGGCCCCCAGGGGTGGAGCACAGAGGGAGATGTCAGGAGGGATGGCAGGAATTTGAGAGAAAGGTGAAGAGAGAACTGTATTGAGGGCAGGAAAGACTGGAGGTAGGTGGAGGGAGGAGGGGAGGAAAGAAGTGAAGAAATGAAGCAAGGCAAAAACAAAAAAACTAGCTGCCGCCGGGCTCTTTATTTCTGTTATGAACAGAAAGGCAACTAGATGTGGATGTTCATCTCCAACGGGAAGCCCTGAGCCTGGAGGGAAGTGTCCTGGCACCCCCTCCCTGAGGGTAGAGGCACCAGCCCAGATGATTCATCCAGACAGCAAGCTCTGCAGACCTCTCAGTCTCTGGACCCAGGCCTCTGCCTGACCTAGGCAGGCCCCAGTAGTCTAGCTCTGTGGCCTGAAAGTATTGATTTTGAGTGCCTCACAGCTCTCCAAACTGGAACTGCAATATGCAGTATTTGTCATGACTGCCTTCCTTCAAACTGCTGCAGTAATGGCTTATGTCCTCAGCTTCCCCTCCTCCTAACCTGTACTCCCTCAACAGACCTACTCCAGATGTCCGCTCCTAGGCCTAGGTGCATGCAGATGAGCATCCCCTTCCTGCTGTGCAGGCCTGGACTGATGGCACAGGGGGCAGGAGAGGGAGTGCGCCAGGGAGACAAATGCAGGCTGGAGATCAGGCACTCAGGGGACTCGGGAAACAGAGGGGCGCCCAGGCTCCCCAGTCCCATCCTCCAGAGGTGTGGGCACGAAGGCACTAACAGAGTCAAGCCAGAATTTCCTGAGCCACGGAGGGAGCTATAGTTATTGTTTGCATTAAGAAGAGAAGAAAAATAAAAGAAGGAAAAGAAAGTGGGAACTGCTGAGCCTCTGAGGGAGAATGAGCTGACTTCTGAGCAGAGAGGTAGGGAGACACTTAGTTCAGGGACCTTGGGGAGGCCAGTGGGCCAGGACCAGGGAGACTCTGGGTGCAGGAAGTGCCAGAGGGAAGGGGAACCATTTCAGGGAGACGATACAGGCAGTGTGAGGGTGGTTAAGAAAACTGAATCCCAGGGAGGGTGGTACAGGGCCATACTGTCAGCAGAGACAGGGAAAGCCAGACCAAGGAAAGACAGAGACCAGGATGGAGCACGAGGGCCAGACAAAGAAGGCAAGGTGGGGCCTAGCTTAGGCCTTCGTCCCAGTCCGTGGGAAACCCGGGAGGAGCCAGCTTTCAGGACTGTGGCTGGGTCCACAGTGATGCCTTCCCCTTGGGCTCGCTGCTTTATTGGGAGTGGATATTGTGCAGGAGCGTAAAGGCTGCATGATGGCAGGTCCCACCCATCCCTGACACCCCCTCCGCCCGTGTGCCCCCAGGTGTACTGCTGTCCATACTGCAGCTTCCTGAGCCCAGAGTCGGAGCAGGTGAGGGCTCATGCACTCTCCCAGCATGCAGTGCAGCCTAAGTACAGGTGCCCGCTGTGCCAGGAGCAGCTGGTGGGCCGGCCTGCCCTGCACTTCCACCTTAGCCACCTTCACAACGTGGTGCCTGAGTGTGTTGAGAAGCTACTGCTTGTGGTGAGTACAGGTTGGGTGAGGACCCGTCCAGGGAGCCCTGTCAGGCTGGGCAGGAGGGGTGAGAGGGAGGCAGAGGCAGGGGTGCCGGGCAAGTGTGTGTGTTGGGGGGGTGGGTGTTGGTGAAGGAAACAGCATTTCACAGATTTGAAGGTGGATTTTAGAGTTGGAGGGGACCGAGTGGAGCTTATCTACTGCCTTACTCGCCTGGGAGGCGGCTAAGCATTTCCTTCCCTCACATTAGGTCCCGAGAAGAGCTGTTCAACAGCAGGCCCGGCCTGCCAGGCCCTCTCCTCTGTGGGAAAAGCAGAAGTTAGGTGGGAGGTCTGTCCAGAGACAAGACTGGAGCCGTTCAAAAGGGCTGGGCATAGGCATAGCAGTAGCCAGAGGGCGAGAAGGAAGTCACTGGGATTTCTTCCATTACAGGCCACAACTGTAGAGATGACCTTTGTGACCAAAGTGCTGCCTGGGCCCTCTCTCAGCCCTCTGGGGGATGGCCCAGTGCCCCTGGCTCCCGGGCCAGAGCCTGCACCCAGCAGAGACCAGGCAGCAGGTAAGGAGGGGGATGGCAAGCCTCCCAAGGTGGCAGGAAAGGGGACCTGGGCTTCACAGACCAAGAAGGTCTGAAGGAACTGAGGCAGGGATCAGTTGCCCTTGATAATGAGTGGGTGGGTCTGACTTAAAGTTCCCTTCTCATTGCAACCCCTTCTCTCCCTTAGAAGGCCTTCACCCGCCTCCAGAAGCCAGTCCCGGTCCTCTTCCTGAGCCGCCCCTGCCCTCAGCCGAGGCCCCAGACAAGCCCGCAGGAAGCCCTGACCAACCCCCCTCTCCAGCCCCATCTCCAGCCCCTCGACCTGATGCCCAGGCTGAAGAAATGGCTGCTCTGCCCCTCATGGCTGAGGAGGAAGAGGGGACTGCTGGGGAGCCCCGCCCTGCAGAACCAGCTCCAGCGGACTCGCGCCCCGCTCTGACCTATCGGAAGACCACCAACTTTGCACTGGACAAGTTCCTTGACCCTGCCCGGCCCTATAAGTGCACTGTGTGTAAAGAGTCCTTCACACAGAAGAATATCCTCCTGGTCCATTATAACTCTGTCTCCCACCTGCACAAGATGAAGAAAGCTGCCATTGACCCCTCTGGCCCTGCCCGGGGAGAGGCTGGCTCAGCGCCTGCCACCACTGCGGCCACAGACAAGCCCTTTAAGTGCACGGTCTGCCGAGTCTCCTACAACCAGAGCTCCACCCTGGAGATCCACATGCGCTCAGTTCTGCACCAGACTCGCTCACGGGGGGCCAAGACTGATGCCAAGGCTGAGGGGCCAGAGCGTGGCCAAGAAGAGCCCAAAGAAGGCGAGACTGAGGGGGAGGCGGGCACTGAGAAGAAGGGCCCTGACCCCAGCGGCTTCATATCTGGGTTGCCCTTCCTGTCCCCTCCTCCCCCTCCCTTGGACCTGCACCGATTCCCAGCCCCTCTCTTCACCCCGCCGGTCCTGCCTCCCTTCCCTTTGGTGCCAGAATCACTACTTAAGCTCCAGCAGCAACAGTTGCTCCTGCCCTTCTACCTCCATGACCTCAAGGTGGGGCCCAAGCTGGCACTGGCTGGGCCTGCACCCCTGCTGTCCCTGCCAGCTGCCGCCCCTCTGCCCCCACCCCCACCCCCAAAGGCTGAGCTGGCTGAGCGGGAATGGGAGCAGCCCCCCATAGCTGAAGAGGGAACTGAGGCAGGGACAGCCTCACCCCCCGAACCAACACCCAACGAGGCAGCCCACACTGCAGCCAAAGCCCTTCTAGAAAACTTTGGTTTTGAGCTGGTGATTCAGTACAATGAAGGGAAGCAGGCTGTGCCCCCTCCTCCCACCCCACCCCCACCAGAGGCCCTGGGGGGTGGGGAGAAGCTGGCCTGCAGGGCCTGTGGGAAACTCTTCTCTAACATGCTCATCCTCAAGACACACGAGGAGCATGTCCACCGCCGCTTTCTGCCCTTTGAGGCCCTGAGCCGTTATGCTGCTCAGTTTCGAAAGAGCTATGATAGCCTATACCCGCCCCCTGCAGACCCCCCCAAACCTCCTGATGGGTCTCTGGATTCGCCTGCTCCCCAACTGGGTCTACCCTTCCTGGTGCCAGAGCCCGAGACAGAGGTGGCCCATCCCCCTGAGGAGCGAAGCCGGGCGGGACACTGGCCCCCGGAGGAGGAAGACAACGCCAGAGGGAATCTTCCTCCCCTGCTGCCTGCGGGCCGCCGATTCTCCAGAACCAAGTTCACAGAGTTCCAGACGCAAGCCCTGCAGTCTTTCTTTGAGACCAGTGCCTACCCCAAGGATGGAGAGGTGGAGCGGCTTGCAAGTCTCTTGGGCCTGGCTAGCCGTGTGGTGGTAGTGTGGTTCCAGAATGCCCGCCAGAAAGCACGCAAAAATGCCAGCGAGGGCGGGCCTGCGCCAACCGCGGGAGGCACTGGGGGAGTCTCTGGCTGCAGGCGCTGCCACACGGCCTTCTCCTGTGTTTTTGAGTTGGTGCGACACCTTAAGAAATGCTATGATGACCAGCCCCTGGAAGAGGAAGAGGCAGAGAGAGGGGAAGAGGAGGAGGAAGTAGAGGAGGAAGATGCAGAGGAGGAGCAGGGCCCGGAACCCCCAAAAGGTCCCAAGGGCCCATCACCAGAACCTCCAGACAGGGAAGAGCTGAGCCAAGCAGAAGCAACAAAGCCAGAAGGCAGAGAGCCTGAAGGGAGGGCTTCTCCCTCACCTGCCCCAGCCCACACCTGTGACCAATGCGCCATGTCTTTCTCCAGCCAGGACCTCCTGACCAGTCACCGCCGACTACATTTCCTGCCATCTGTGCAGCCCGGTGCTGCCTCCCACCTCCTAGATCTACCCTTGCTGGTGTTTGGGGAGCGAAACCCCCTGGTGGCAGGCACTCCACCAGTGCCAGGGCCACCCCTCAAACGGAAGCACGAGGACGGTAGCCTGTCTCCCACGGGCAGTGAAGCAGGGGGTGGAGGGGAAGGTGAGCCCCCCAGGGACAAGCGCCTGCGCACCACCATCCTGCCCGAGCAGCTGGAGATCCTGTACCGCTGGTACATGCAGGACTCCAACCCAACACGCAAGATGCTGGACTGCATCTCCGAGGAGGTGGGGCTCAAAAAGCGGGTGGTGCAGGTCTGGTTCCAGAATACCAGGGCCCGAGAAAGGAAAGGCCAGTTTCGAAGCACCCCTGGGGGAGTGCCCAATCCAGCGGTCAAGCCCCCTGTCACACCCACCCCTGCACCCTTCCCCAAGTTCAACCTCTTGTTGGGCAAGGTGGATGATGGGACTGGGAGGGAGGCCCCCAAGAGAGAAGCACCTGCTTTTCCCTACCCCACGGTCACCCCGACTGCAGGGCCCCTGCCTTTCCTGCCTCCTGGGAAAGAGGCCGCCATCCCAACACCAGAGCCACCTCTACCTCTCCCTCCTCCCCTTCCCCCCAGTGAGGATGATGGCCCAGAGGAACCCACAAAAGCTTCTCCAGAGAGTGAGGCTTGCAGTCCATCTGCGGGTGATCTAAGCGATTCGTCTGCTTCCAGCCTGGCCGAACCAGAATCCCCTGGGGCTGGAGGGACCAGTGGGGGACCGGGTGGGGCTGGGGTTCCAGATGGGATGGGGCAGCGGCGCTATAGGACCCAGATGAGCAGCCTGCAGCTGAAGATCATGAAAGCCTGTTATGAAGCCTACCGCACCCCCACCATGCAGGAGTGTGAGGTGCTGGGGGAGGAGATTGGGCTGCCCAAGAGAGTCATCCAAGTCTGGTTCCAGAATGCTCGTGCCAAGGAAAAGAAAGCCAAACTGCAGGGGGCAGCAGCTGGCGGGGCTGGGGGCAGCAGCGAGGGCCCCTCGGGAGCCCAGCGCACTGACTGTCCCTACTGTGATGTCAAGTATGATTTCTATGTCTCCTGCCGAGGCCATCTCTTTTCCCGCCAGCACCTGGCCAAACTCAAGGAGGCGGTCCAAGCCCAGCTGAAGAGTGAAAGCAAGTGCTACGACTTGGTCCCAGCACCTGAGGCATCTCCGGCTCCCAAGGCCCCACCTGCCACCACACCTGCCTCTATGCCCCTGGGGGCTGCCCCAGCCCTGCCTCGCTTGGCCCCAGTCCTCTTGCCCGGCCCAGCTCTGGCCCAGCCCCCCTTGGGCAGCCTAGCTCCTTTCAATTCAGGTGAGTGGAAGGTTGGGAGGAGCTGGAATTCAGAGCGTATTTCCCTCTAATGACATGCCCTTCCTTTTCCTTCTTGACTCTTCCCATCTCCAGTCACCTGTGGTCTTTGCTTCAGGTTCTTGGGGGAAAGAAGGAAGGAAAGAAAGGGATCATGGAGGCTAGTTGTGGGAATGGGTGGGTGAGGCTGGAGGTGGCCTATAGCCGGAAAGAGGAGGGGCCAAGAGGTGGCTAATCCTTCATCATTCCTTTCATCTTCCTAGGCCCTGCAGCCTCCTCAGGCCTCCTTGGCCTCGCCACTTCGGTTCTGCCTGCTACCACAATGGTCCAGACTGCTGGCCCAGGCTGCCCCTTACCTCAGAGGTCTGTGCCCGACCAAATCAACACCTCCACGGCAGCCACCACTGACCCTGCCCCAGGCCCGCCTACTGAGCCCTCTGGGGATAAGGTCTCTGGTGAGCGAAAACCAAGTGCAGCCCCCACCAACTCCTCCACTGATGCCCTCAAGAACCTCAAAGCATTGAAGGCCACTGTCCCAGCCCTGTTGGGGGGCCAGTTCCTGCCCTTCCCACTGCCCCCTGCAGGAGGGGCCACACCACCGGCTGTCTTTGGCCCCCAGTTACAGGGAGCCTACTTCCAACAGCTTTATGGCATGAAGAAGGGGCTATTTCCAATGAACCCCGTGATACCTCAGACCCTCATCGGACTACTCCCCAATGCCCTCCTCCAGGCACCACCCCAGCCCCCTGAGTCCACAGCCACAGCACCTCCAAAGCCTCCTGACCTGCCCGCTCCAGGGGAGGGGGAGACCGGGGAGGCGGACGAGCTACTGACAGGCAGCCCTGGCATCTCCACCGTGGACGTGACCCACCGCTACCTGTGCCGCCAGTGCAAGATGGCATTTGACGGGGAGGCTCTAGCCACTGCTCATCAGAGATCCTTCTGCTTCTTTGGGCGGGGTCCTGGGGGTTCCATGCCCCCCCCACTTCGGGTGCCCATCTGCACTTACCACTGCCTGGCATGTGAGGTGCTGCTGAGTGGGCGTGAAGCCCTGGCCTCCCACCTGCGCTCCTCGGCCCACAGGCGAAAGGCGGCCCCACCCCCAGGGGGCCCACCCATCATCGTCACCAACGCCGCCACTGCTGCCACCGCTGCCGTGGCTTTTGCCAAAGAGGAAGCAAGATTACCTCACACGGACTCCAACCCAAAAACTACTACTACCTCTACACTTCTAGCTTTATAAACAGATAAAAGATAAACCAAGATCTGGGAGAGGGAGGGCCTCAGGGCTCCCTCTCTTACCCCAAGGGGTGTTTGGTGGGAGCTCAAATCCCTCACCCCAACCTTTAGCTCGCCCACCTCCTGGGAATCTCAATTCCCACCCTCAGTGGGCTTCACACACCCACTTCTAGCAGAGTCCTGCCTCCTCCCCTGCCCAGACACACGCCTCCACTCCTCCTTGCCCTGTGACTTCACAGACATCCTCATCTTGTCATCCTTATTATTCACTCATGTCTGCTCTGCTCAGCATACACAGAATCTGTCCTTGATCTATCTTCCTACAACTTTTTCCCCACTGAATTCCCAGTCACACCCCAGCTCCTATAAACACACACATGAGTACATGTTCTCCCGTGCTGTTCCACTGACTGAGAAAACACCAAAAAGAAGAAGAAGAAGAAGAAAGATGAAAAAGATGAAAGAAAAAGGAAACCCCAAGACAGAGAAGGGGAAGGAAAATAAACTGTCGCTCCCCCTTCTTCCTGCCCCCTTGTCTAGAGCGCCATCCGCTCAAAAACTTTCCAAATACCCAGCTGGCTCCCAATGTTGGAGCCTGGGATGGGCAGGGAGCCCACAAAACTAACCAAACTTTAGGTTGGCGGGGAGAAGTGCTCCCAGCTCACTCTCCTCACATCCTTCCTAACCTCCTTGTCTGGCAGGGGAGCCCCTGTGGCCTGGACTCTAGGGGAAGCTGCCACCAGGGATCCCTCTGCCAACCCCCACCCTGCACCCTGAGAACTGCAGTAACTTATTCTCAAAGGCTTTAAACACAGAGATCCTCTCAGCAGCCGTGGGCCTGCCCCTTGTCCCAGCCCTGCCATGTGGGGGTCCAGCCTCTGGGACCGGCGCTGCCCACCAACGGCAAATCCAAAGTTCTTTAAAAAACAAAACAAAAACTGAAACACACACACAACCAAAAAAAGAGAGAGCGCACACATGTGCACAGGAGTGAGAGTTAATAAAAACTGAAACACACACACAACCAAAAAAGAGAGAGCGCACACATGTGCACAGGAGTGAGAGATGGAGAGGAATGAACTAAAAAGAAACAAACTTGGAAAATACAGAAAAAAAACGAGAAAAAAAAAAAAACCTGAAAACTCTCCCATCAAACAAGTGGTTTTTTCCTGTTTGTGTCGCCTCCCCCCATTTTTAGGGTTTCTTTAAAGCACCTCATCTTTGGAAGGTCAAATGGCTTTAAGTCCTTGCATGGGTACGGTGACCCTGGGGACAAAGTAGTGCAGCTTTGCCCTGGTCATGTGGGGTCGGGGCGCTGGAGATGGGGAGACACATCCTTGCCCCTGAACTGAGTATTTGTCAGGAGAGGTAACATCCCCCATCCCCAGATGTGGGTCAGAAAAACCGGCACTGCCAAAAATATCTTGGTAGTGTCAGGAAGAAAGGGGTGGACGGGCAGTTGATTTCTGAGTCTTGGGTATGCTTCCTTTTCATGTAGCTAATCACCATTTCTCATTCACAACTTTCATAAACCCCTACTCCTTTCCCCCTCCCTAGTGGCCCTTTCATATTTTGGTCACTTCTTAAACCTCCTTGCCTTTGGGGACCCTTGTTCCCCATCTGTATTCTTCCCCCTTGTATGCCCTGGCACCTGTTCCCTTCAGCCCAGCCCCTCCAGTAAGCAGCATCTGCTGGGAGCACCCCCAAAGGAGTCAGGGTCTGTGAGCCCCCTGGGGGCCAGAGCATGATTGCAGGGTGATGGGTGGGCAAGGAGATGACTAAAGCACAGGTGAATCTCTGATAGGGTGATATCACCAAGAGGAATGAGCTGGGACAGGTTTCCCAATTCTATCCCAGTTTTCTCTGTAATCATCAGGTGGTAAGTGCAGCAACCCCAAAGCCCAGCTAAAGTGAAATAGGATGGAGAAGCAGATATTTTATTTTAGCACAGAAAAGCCCCCAAAGCTTTCCCAGTCGTACAGATTGTGTCTCCTACTACCCTTGCCCCTAAGAACTCCCCTTGCGAGGGAGCCTGCTTCCAGACTCTCCTTCCGGCTTCCTCCACTCCCATTCTCTGTTTCAGATGCACACACACATTCAGCCAGCCCTGTATTTGGATTTCCCAGTCTGTCACTCCACTCTGTGGACATGTTAATACCGAAGCAGTGGCTTATATGCAGAAAAGACGGAAGGGGAGAGGAGGAAGGAAAATGGCTGTCCCTAGTCCCTGTCCCCTTCATTTCTCAAATTAAAAGCTCCAATGCTAACCAACCAGGGTGGGGTGGAATTAGTAATTCTGATGATGCCAAAAATGCCAGTTATAAATGCAGGCAGGAGGATAGAACTGGCCTACTGTGGTCTTGCTCTCGCTGCCCTTCTCTCACCTCTCAACATCTTGCATCCTTCCCTTCCTCCCTATCCCTTTTCTCTCTCCTGTTGAAATTCTGTGTATAAAACTATTTTCTTAGCAAATGCCAGTTATAAATGCAGGCAGGAGGATAGAACCTACTGTGGTCTTGCTCTCGCTGCCCTTCTCTCACCTCTCAACATCTCGCATCCTTCCCTTCCTATCCCTTATTGAAATTCTGTGTATAAAACTATTTTCTTAGCAGCATGTGTATGAAGAAAGAAACTTTTTCACTCTTTGCTTTCTGGGAATGTGACTTATGTATAAAAGTTGAAAACAAACCAAAAACATTTTTTGAAGAATAGGAAGAAAAGAGGAAACATTTTAAAGAAAACCTTGGCAAGACCTGGCATGGGACGATGAGAGTTGTGCTGGCGTGCACTTTAGGGATTTGCAGCCAGCATAGCTTGGCTTTAGTTAGAACCAGAAATGTGTTCACCAGGAGTTAATATAGCCAGAAATCCCTCCTCCTCTGGCCCCCCAACATCATCTTTTACGCCCAGATACCCTGGCCTGGAGGAATTTTTTGAAGAATAGGAAGAAAAGAGGAAACATGTTAAAGAAAACCTTGGCAAGACCTGGCATGGGATGATGAGAGTTGTACTGGCGTGCACTTTAGGGATTTGCAGCCAGCATAGCTTGGCTTTAGTTAGAACCAGGAATGTGTTCACCAGGAGTTAATATAGCCAGAAATCCCTCCTCCTCTGGCCCCCCAAAAATGCCGTTATAAATGCAGGCAGGAGGATAGAACTGGCCTACTGTGGTCTTGCTCTCGCTGCCCTTCTCTCACCTCTCAACATCTTGCATCCTTCCCTTCCTCCCTATCCCTTTTCTCTCTCCTGTTGAAATTCTGTGTATAAAACTATTTTCTTAGCAGCATGTGTATGAAGAAAGAAACTTTTTCACTCTTTGCTTTCTGGGAATGTGACTTATGTATAAAAGTTGAAAACAAACCAAAAACATTTTTTGAAGAATAGGAAGAAAAGAGGAAACATTTTAAAGAAAACCTTGGCAAGACCTGGCATGGGACGATGAGAGTTGTGCTGGCGTGCACTTTAGGGATTTGCAGCCAGCATAGCTTGGCTTTAGTTAGAACCAGAAATGTGTTCACCAGGAGTTAATATAGCCAGAAATCCCTCCTCCTCTGGCCCCCCAACATCATCTTTTACGCCCAGATACCCTGGCCTGGAGATACCAGGGACACTCCCAATTGTAGACAGGAGCAGCTGTCCTTACCAGGAACAGTGACTTGGGGGACAAGAGCCTGGCTGCCTCTGCTGACTTGGGTCAATCATGCTTCTGGAGGGTACACCACTCCACGTTCCCAGTGGCTGGAAGCATCCCCCCACCCCTTTCTCAGACCAGGAGGCCTCAGCACTCCCACTCCAGAGACGCGCAGTGAGCAATTCTGATGGACAGAAGGCTGAGTGAGCACAGCCTTACGCAGAATGCTAGAAGTGAACACCTGGGCCAAATCGTGTTGCTTCTGTGCAGTAGGAAACCCAACTCAAGCGCCTGACACAGCAACACCTATTTTGTAGATAATGCCACGGCCCTAAAGTGAGCCTGAATTGGTTCCTAAGATTGGTCTTCCACGGCTTGCGGCATAAGCCTAGGGTTTTTGACATAGTGGGTCCTAAAACATCAAACTTCTGGTCCACTCTACTTACTGCCAGAGTCAGTTCCAGAAGACGGGGTGGACATGATCTTGGCTGTCTTTGGTCTATATCAGTCTGGGTAGGGATGGCTTAAGGTGCCCAACTCTCAAGTGGGAACAAAATCAAAGTCTGTCTACAGAAGAATATGAAAATCTGAAGCCTTAGTGGGCAAATGGGGCAGAGTCTGCAATAAGACCACAAACAGACACCTGTTCCCCGACCCTCTAGCCCCTGAGTGGACTTATGAAGCATGCACAAGAACGAAAAAAGCCAATTATTCCAGGCACAATAGCACCTACCTCCTTACTTCCTTGTATTTGTTCCTTAACCACTTTCAGGGCTTATAGACCAGATCACTGATTCCCCAAATCGTCACCACCCTGATCTGCTTTAAGAGACATTCACTCAGGCAATCACTCAGTCACCCGTGTAATATTCACACCTGAAGTACAGAGCTCTGTGTATGTAACTGCACCAACGAAACAAGCAAGCACACCCTCAGGAACAGCAGCAGAACCGTGTAGAGAGAGCTGCAGGGATACCCACAAATGTAGCAAGTATAGGGCACAAGGGACATGTCCCAGACCCATCACCAACACTCCCCTAAGTAGAAACACCCCCCAATACATATTAATTTTCTTCACACAACAGTAGGTAGGAAAAGCTATACACAAGGAAGTGTAACGTGCCAGGA
Organism: Myotis brandtii; assembly: GCF_000412655.1. Lineage (NCBI taxonomy): Eukaryota > Metazoa > Chordata > Mammalia > Chiroptera > Vespertilionidae > Myotis > Myotis brandtii. Next base: position 90,294 of record NW_005370741.1, read on the forward strand.
AAAGTAACCAAAAGTTGAACATTAATCCATGGGGCAAGGACCTTACATTCCTTTGGAGTGTGACACTAGGGAGGGAAGGGAAGTAGAAATCAGGAGGAAACTTTGGGGAAAACTTACATGAACACGGCGTAAACTGGGCCAGGTGCTGGGGAGCATTTCTCTCCAGGTTGTGGTGGGGAGCTCAAACCACCAGTGGGGAGCAATAGTGAGAAACTTGTAAGCCAGGAGGATGACATTTCTAGAGGACTGAGTAAGGAAGAAATGCCCCCAATACCAAGAAAGCTCTTGCTACAACAAAGGTATAGACTCCGCCCTAGCTGGTTTGGCTCCGTGGATAGAGCATCTGCCTGCACACTGAAGGTTCCCAGGTTTTATTCCGGCCAAAGGCACATGCCTGGGTTTCGGGCTCAATCCCCAGTAGGGGCGTGCAGGAGGCAACCGATCAATGTTCTCTCTCCATCATTGATGTTTCTATCTCTCTCTCCCTCTTCCTTCCTCTCTGAAATCAATAAAAAATATATTAAAAAAAAGAAAGGCATAGACCCAGCCTCAGGGTCTATAGCATTACAGCTTGGATACATTATGAAAAGATTCAGATGAAAGAGGACATGGGTAGAAGACCTAGATTACGCTCATCAAGTTTTCAGAAAGATGGGGAGTGATCCCCAGGGAACACCTACCTCCCAGGTAGAGACTAACTTTATGGGAAGAACATATACGTGGTATGTATTCTCCATAAAGACGACCCAGAAAGCCTTCCACATAAATGACAGGGGTAAATGGCAATATTCCTTGTCAGTGAGCCTGGTGTTTCTTGGCTCCCCAGCCATGGAGAGGTTACCTGGCTTGAAGCTAGTGGGGAAGCATATGATTATCAGTGGACCAGAAAGAAGGTGAGGGGGAAAGGTGACCCGATATTGACTCATAATCCTTCCCAACCAAACACACATTCCTACACAAACAATGGCTAAAACACCAGAACAAGTACCCAGCAGGCGCTGAGCACTGCCCCACATCTACTGCCCCTCCCTGAGACCAAACCTGCACCATGTCTTCTCCACTGGAAGTATCTGCACTGTGCTCACTCCTGGACAGTCCACCAAGTGCTCAAACGACAGTATCATCTACAACTTGCCGAGTATCGGCAGCAGGCTAGGCCCAGCCTATGCTCACCTACTTCTGAGACCGGAACCCTGACCTGCCTCAAGAGAGAAGTGTAACCAGGACCCATCCTGTACCGAGACATAGAATCCACACCAAGTTGACCAGATCCCAGAGAGCAGCTTCCTGATAACTCCTCACCAGTGGTGCTTAGTGATGAGGTTTTAGAAACACACAATAGCCAACCACCAGAATCTGGGGTGAGGGGAAGAGGACATTTTGAAAGAGTTCCATAAAGGAGTCTTCTGTGATAATTACTGTCAATGGGAACCATAGTTCTCACAGGTTAAATCTGCCTGATTTGACCTCACAATCACCCCTTTCCTCCTGCTGCCCCACTTAAAACACACATCCCACAGCACATATATATTACATGTGTGATGACATAAAGACACGACTATGGTTGGGGAGGAAGAAGAAAGATGCAAAAGGCATGATAACTCCAGACTAGATCAACTGTCCCACAAGGTGACTGACATCGCTTTGAATAGCGTTTCTCGGCATTTCGGCCCCCTGTGTCGTGGTCACTTGAGTGCTTGTTTAAAATGCACATTCCAGGACCACGCCCACCGAATCAGAAACTCCTGAAGGGATTCTGTGCTCTCTGGAATTTGAGATACACTAATTTAGACTACTCAGCCCCATACACATCTTTGACCTGCCCCCAACTCTCCAGGACCCAGGGCCCAGCCCTGCTACACCAGGGGCTGTCACCCAGGAGCTAAGCATCACCTGAGATTATCTTCTTCACTGTCCTGACATCAGCCCCACCTCCAATATTTTGGAAATCTGACAGTGTCTTCTGCTTATGTCGGCTGTTCTTGAGCAGGAGAAAAGTTACAACCATTGTCCACTCATTCCCTTGGCTGAGCGCTTCACTGTGTCCCCTCTGCTATGGAAACCCCTTGCTTCTTCTGAAGTTTCATTCCACTTCCAGAGATGCTGAAAGCAGAACTCCCCCAGCTCCAAGTAGCTCAGCCCAGCACAAACAATGGCTTTACTTCTCTCTGGGCAGGTCCTATCCCTCATCAGAGCCACCTAACATCACCCAGAGCCAATTCTACCCAAACAGCTTCCGAGTCACTGCCCACAGTCTCTGGCTACCCAGGAAGCAAGGAAAATCCAACTGCTAGAAGTTATTCCAGGTGAAGGCCCATGGTCCAGTTTTGTGGGACTGCTGCTGGCACTGCCTCTGGAGGCATAAGTCTGGTCTGAGTGACCAGAGGCTGGGGACTCTGTCCCGGGGCCTTCCTCTCTACCAGAGCTCATTGCTGATCCACGTTCTCCCTTCCAGGGGTGGATTTCAAAGATACAGACATTTATCCAACTCTAATTGGGATTCCATTGAGAAATTCCTAAACACAAAATCTCCTTGAACAGTTTTTCTGCAAGGACAAACCCGAGGTGCCTGCATGTCTAGACTCAGAGCACCTCTCCATCTTTCTAGGACTGTTATGGAATATGGGCCTTTGAGAAAGGGAGAAAGAACTGGTCCATCTCAACCACAGCTCAACCAATTACAAGGCACAGGGCAGAACGAAATCCATGCAGGAACAAACCACCTCACACCCAATAGCGAGGCCTGCGGGTCTCTCCTTTCTACTTCCCTTCCACTCTCTTCTGGCACCATCTCTGTGACAACAGCTGGCTGGCCTCTCTCCAGGATGTTCATTTCGCTCTCCTAGGATTTTCTCCTATCCTTGCTGACCAAAAATGTAGAGCCCACTGGCCTGGAGCCTTGGGTATGGCTCTCACCTATGCCCTAGTCCCTCTGTGCTCCAGCTTCTGTTGGAATAGCTGCTTAAACCGAGTGTGCCACCATCTAAATCCCTTTCTTGGGGCTGTGAGGGTAGGCAGGAGACGGCTGCCCAGTTGGAGGAAGGCGGAGGTGGGATGGGCTAGAGAGTGCTGATTCAGCCCCCTGATGGGGCATCAGCCTCTGATGCCAGTCCCCAGCAGAGCTCCACCCAACGCCTGGCAGTGCTGCCCCCTCTTTCACTGCCACCAAGTGGCGGTCATGAGCATGTTTGGTGGCTTTGGGTTTGCCGCAGTGCCAGGATCTGAGACACTGTTCACGTGCCAGTGCAGCACTGCCAAGCGTGGCAGCATCTAGTTGGTTGGGTGCCAAGCAATAGGACTCAGGTGGCGACAGGGTGATGAAAGAGAGGTCGAGTAGAGGGAGGGGGAGGAGAGAAAGGCCCCAGGGAGAAAATCAGACACCTCACTTGTTAGAGTGGAGAGTCCAAATGGGATCCGCAGAAAGGTGCCCTTCCCATTCTAGACCCCAGTTCAGCAAGCAAGCCGCCCTTCCCTCCCCACCACGCCCGCACAGTAACATATACAGACCAGGCAAGAGGGTCTGGCCATCTTCAGCAGGAACTGGCTGGGGGCCAGGCAGGACTGCCAGCTTCTCCATCCTTCTTCCTTGGGGTCTTGGCAATGGCGCACTTCCTCCTTTGTGTCCTCATGCCTCTCTCCTTCTGTCGCCCCACTCCCCATGCCTAAGAGGGATTGGGAAGGAGGTCCTGGCAGAAAAAAGTCTGTTCTCCCAAATAACTGACACACACACACACGCATGCACACACACACGCACGCACGCACACACAACTCGCCTCCTCCCTTCTCACTTCTGGCACAACTCTCTCAACCAGATTGGCAAGAGGCACTGCCACCCTCCCCCATTCCTCACACTGCCAGAGCCTATGCCAGGCTCCTTGGGCAGTGCCAGCATCCACCCACCTCACACCCAGGTCCCCCTGCCTCTCCTTAGTGCTCTGACAAAGGGCCAGACTGCCAACCCCATTGGGCTCTCCCTGGGGAGCTGTGGCACAGTCCCTCTCCTGGCTCTTAGATGCTTTCTTGGCACTTCCCTGGCTTCTCTCCACCACTTTACTTTCCCAGCCTAGAAGAGGACTAACTACCCCACAGTCCAACCGTTTCTCAGAGCTGAGCGGTAGAGGAACAGCAACACCAGCCAATATCCCTGCCCCTCCTCTCCACCTCCTGGGGCCCATTTCCACTGCCCCAGCTCGAGGCACCAACCTGATGGATGTGATGCCAATGGCTCCCGGGTACCAGCCTTCCTCCCAGAGCACCAGGACTCCTGCCGCTGCTCCTCCCTACTCGCCTCCTTCCATCTCCTCGGGCACAAGGGTGGCAGCTGTAATGCCAATGCCTATAAGCAGGCAGCATGAAGCAGCTCATGTTTCCTCTTCTGCCCTCCCAGGCCCCACACCTCTCCCCTCCTTCCACTCCATCCCTCTGTCCTTCTGGTTGGACACTAGGTTGGCAACCGCAGTGTCAACCCCCACCCATGCCCAGGAGGCTCACATACAGCACGCACTTATGCATACATGTACATGCGCGCACACACACGCACACACACACACGGCCCCATGAGTGCCAGGCAGCGGTGGCAGACACACAGCAATGCATAGTGACTGGTATACCCGAGGAGTCACCCAGATTCAGCACCTGATCCAACACCCATTTGAGATTGGGTGGGTAGGCGGGCGGGCAGGCGGGCGGAGGGGCGATGGAGGCAGACGATGGCCCTAGGTTGGCAGCCGATGGAGCCGGGAGAATGGAGGGAACAGATGCTCTTTGCCCAGCCTCCCTCCCTCTCTCTCTGAGATCAGTGCCAAGCTGGGGGGATGGGGAGAGGGGAGGATGGGGGAAGGGTGGCATTTGGAAAGCTGGCAGGCGGGGGTAGGTGGGTCCGCCCAGGCTGGGCAGTGCCGGCACTGGCTGCCGCCTCTCCACTCTGCCATCTGTCTCGCTTCTCTCCCCACCCCTTTTCTCTCTCTTTCTCTCTCTCCTTCATCCACAGCAAAACGAAAGAGGAAAGCAGGGTCCTCATTCAGCACACCCCCAACCTCTACCAGACCCCCTCTCCTCCTTCCCACAACTCACCACACCATACCACCACCAAGCCATCTGTGCTCTCTCCTCCTGGCTCAGTCACCTTCTTTCATTCGCCTTTGCCCTCACACCAAAACGGGTGCAGTATTTTTTAAAAATATATACATATATATTTTAAAAAGCAACTTAAAAGAAAAACTCTTTTCTTTGGGGATGTCCTGTCCTTCTGCGTCTGGGTCCTCGGTGCCAATGTCTGTGGCAGGCAGTGAGGGGACCCTGTCCTCAGCTGGTGCCCATGAATCCCATGCCAGGGAGGAGGGGTGGCTGGGG
>NW_005370741.1:95665-99545 GCF_000412655.1 Myotis brandtii
GCGCTCTTCTCTCTGCGCCTGTGGTGGCTTCTTTTTTTCCTCCTCTTCCACTTCCGGAGCAGATTCAAATAGATCTAGAGCCTCCCCACCCCCGATCCCAGGGCCCCTGTGCCCTTCTCTCCCCGCTTTTGATTTTATTCCTCGATCACTTTTTCCTTTCTGTGTGTGTGTGTGTGTGTGTGTGTGTGTGCGCGTGCCTGTGTTTGCATCCATGGCGGTGGGCACCGTGCCAGCCACCGCACAGCCATCTGCGATGCCTTCTGCAGTCCGCTATTTCTCCCTGCCACCTCCAGCCCCCAACTCCCCTGCACCCCAGCTCCCCACCCCCAGTCCCCAATCATTAATTAGCTACTGAATTAATTAAATCGAGAATGCTAATTAACATTCCTAAAGGGCAGGCTGCCAGGCTTGGGGGGGGGGGGGGGGCCGGGTATGTAAAGAGGAGATTGGGATGGGGGAGGAGGGAGAGCCTGTCTGCTGAGGAGAAGAGGAAGAGATGGAAAGAACCCCAAAGAATGAAGGAGAAAGACGTGTCAAGGCAGGGGCATGGAAAAAGGGTAAAAACTGCCTGAGTCCAAATGAGTGGAACCCAGCCTTTCCCGCCCAAAGAAGATACAGCCAATTCCTCCTCCCCAAGCTCACCTCCCTCCTGGCCCCACCTGGAAAAGGATATATTCGTAGGGTGGGGAGCTCTGGCAGCTTTTTTCCTGTCTCTCATAGAAAACAACCCCGAGCCAGAGAGACAGCAGCTAATCTCCATCAATCCAGCCACAGTGACTCTCAGCCCAGGTCACAAGAGAAGGGTCCGGCTCAGAGAAGCCCATTGCCTGGCCCGTCGCTCCCCCTTTGCCAAGGTGAAGAGGGCATTCTGTGAGCATCTGCTGCAGAGAGACACGGGGGATCGACATGGGGAACCATGACAGGTATCAATTCAATAAGGACTCAATAACAATTAGTAGAAAATCACTGACAAGGCCTGCGGCTGCCCAGGAAGGCGGTGAGTAAAGAAGTCTGCCTCTGGGACTCCAGAGTAGGAGAAGTGGACAATCCTACCTCAGCTGGAAGGCCAAGAACTTCAGGAAAAGTGAGTTGTTGTTTTCCAAGAAAGTGAGGTGCCAGTAAAGTAAAACTTATTTTGGGAGGTGCCCTACGAAACACGCTTCTGATGAGATGCTCCTCAGAAAAATGGATCCCACGATCAAATTAATTTGGGAAATACTGTGTATTCCATCTCTTGAGTTTCAAAATGCGTATTGGTGTGTTAAAGGCTCTGAGAAGTGTTGTAAAAAAAGAAAGAAAAGAAAAGAAAACCTTAAGTGTGTTTAACCCACTGATTCTCAAAGTCATTGGGCCATGGAACCCTCATTTTTAAAATTTCTAATTTAATTAATTCTATTCCCACAGAAGCAGTGTTCTGCTATGAGGAAAGCTCTCCTGAGTGATCAGGGTGGTTCTGGCCTGGAAGCTGGCAGACAGAGGAGCTGGCCCCAGGTCAGCTGAATCTAATGCTTCATGAGCAAAGGGACAGCACCAGGCCCTGGTCTTCCGACCGTAATGCAGGAAGGCACCAAACCAGCTCCCGGTGGGGAAACCAGACCTGTGCTTAGAAACACAGACCTACACTTTCAGAGCTGGAAAGAGACCTTGGCAACCACCAATTTTACAGCAGAAGCAACTGAGACTCAGAGCGGCGAAGGGATTTGTCCAAGGACACAGAGCCACTAGATGACAGCACTGACATTAGTACCAAGACTTCCTGACCTCTAGCCCAGCTCTGTTTCTCTATTTTCTGTTATTAAAACTCCAGGACAAAGCCAGCATGGGATTTATCAGTTACACTGGCTCTTAAAGAGCCTTATGGAGACCCTTTCCCTCTGCTGACTAAGGCTGGGCCTTGCCTTTTCCATTCCTGCCCTTTGCCTCCACCACCTTTGGAAGCCTGCGGCATCGACCTGCCTCTGGAGAGTCTATTCTGTACTCCCTGTGGGTGTGCGTAGAGAAGGGGGCAGGAGTTTCACAAAATCTCCACAAGTGTTCCTGGTATCTGGATTCAGAACTTCAGTTCTAATGCAGCTCCGCTCTCTCTTCTAGGATGACCCTGCCCCCAGTATATATCATTGCTATCAACCCAGACTTGTACTCCCATTACAACCTCAACCCATTCTGTTCAGGGAACTCCAAAAGCCTCTTGGGCCAACTCTGCTGATTTCTAGACTTTCCCTTTCCTATCATCTTTTTGGCATCTGGAATCTGGAGTGCCCGAGGCCGCTTAACTGCTCCATCAGAATCCTCAAGAGGATAGGCTTGTAGGCACAGGTGACTCACAAGAGTGAGATTGGAGAGCTAGCCTCAGAGACCTGCCAGGCCCCAGCCTCCCTGAGCTGCTAAACATCCATTTTCCTGCCACAGCCTGAGGCCATCTTTTCTCCTGATGCCATTCATGCCATTCGGAGAGCTGGAGAACAATGGAGATAGGTGGAGTCTAGCTCATTTCAAAGGTTAAAGAACATTATTCAATTGCTTTTGCTTTCTGGATCCTACTGTGTGAGCCTACACCACTTCACACCCACCATCCCAGTACACAAATCCGCCACAACTTCACAAGAATGATGACTCTTCACAAGATAATTGGCCACACCATTTAAAAGAGAGAATAGTTTTGCCCTCGCTGGTTTGGCTCAGTAGATAGAGCATCAGCCTGCAGACTGAAGGGTCCTGGGTTCTATTCTGGTAAAGGGCACATGCCTGGGTTGCGGGCTTAATAGCCCAGTGTGGGGTGTGCAGGAGGCAGCCAATCAATGATTCTCTCTCATCGATGTTTCTATCTCTCTCTCTCTCTCCATTCCCTCTCTGAAATTACATATATATATAATGCCTAAGCAACCATTACAACCGGTCAACCAGCAGCTATGACATGCACTGACCACCAGGGGGCAGGCACTCAATGCAGGAGCTGCCCCCTGGTAGTCGTGCGCTCCCATAGCCAACCTCCCCTGGCCCACCGGCCCCAGTTGGCCCCCGATTGCCAGCCAGGCAGAGGAACCCCACCCGTGCATGAATTCATGCACGGGGCCTCTAGTAAGTATAAAGAGAATAGTTTTGAAATACAATATTGATTTGCCAAAGAGCTCCACATCCAAATTTCTGGGAATGATGAGGTCCCCCAGAACTCTACACGTCTATAAATGCCCCAGGACCCCATCTCCCCTTCTCTCCATGTTCCTGATGGGACAGCCCTATGGCATTGGGATGGCAGAGCCACTTCAGAGTGGAACCCTGCTGGCCACTCCTCTGGCTGAGGAACCATCTGATAGACGGGGGCAAAGTGGAGTCAGCTATCCAACCAGAGAGTAAGAGGTAACACCTGGATGTTCTCACAGGACACAGAAATAAAGCATTTTAGAGCTGCTTTTATCCTTGGGCGACACCTTTGTTAAATTATCCCCTCTCAGTGGTCAGTAAGAGAGGCCAAAGTCCAGATTAACAGGGTCATGGATTCCAACCCAGTTAACTTTCCCTTGTAGAGCCCCTTTCTCTCTCCAACACCCAGGCCCTGAGCTGCTGTCAGTAGCAGAGGCCCTCCAGAGCGGCAATATAAATGATGATGATTCTATTATCAAATAACATTGCCAAGCCTGGCCGGCTCCCCACAATGGTGGCAGCAGAGGCGAGCTACAAAATCCAATATTGATAAACTGTATATTGTCTTCTAGAATCATCACTCTGCCTGACAGCCACTCTCTAAGGCTCCCATCATTAGCAGCAAAGAAGAGGGAGAGACTGGTTAGTAATGGCCCGGGGGTGGGACTAGGCAGAGAGAAAGCCAAAGGCAGCCAGGAACCCTGGGGGAAATTGGAAAGTCCTCCATGCCCACCATTTC
>NW_005370741.1:99587-129463 GCF_000412655.1 Myotis brandtii
TCAGGCTGTGCCTTCTGAGGGTTGGTCTCAAACAAACTGCCCAGAAAAATCTAACACTATTGAGCAGGAAGGGACCTGCAGTCTGGTCCCATCTCTGCCATATCTTTCAGCGTGGAATTCATTTCCCTGAATTTCTGATAAAAAGAAGAGAATGTGCCTTCCAGCGCCAACCTTCTCTGATTATGTACCTCAGCCCATCTTCTAAGGCTACTGTCAGATTTCCTTAAGGCCCTGAACACTAAAAGAAGTAGGGTCATGGCAGTAAGTTTTCTAGGAGAATGGTTTAAGGCCTTGAGCCTGACTAAAGGTACACAGCCTGCTCCCCTTGTCAGGGCCTTTGTGCTATGTGTTCTCTGGGCAGGTGCACATTTTCCCAGAAAGCTGTATGGCCAGCCCCCTGCCCTCCTCCTGCTCTGTTCTCAGGAGGCCGACCCAACCTCCCTATTTAATACTGACACTGCCCCCACCTAGCCCCTTTATACTGCTCTAATCTTTTTTAAAAATATATTTTTATTTATTTCAGAGAGGAAGGGAGAGGGAGAAAGAGATAGAAACATCAATGATGAGACAGAATCATCGATTGGCTGCCTTCTGCATCGGGATTGAGCCCACAACCCGGGCATGTGCCCTGACCGGGAATTGAACCGTGACGTCCTGGTTCATGGGTCGATGCTCAAACACTGAGCCACGCTGGCTGGGCATACCCTGCTCTACTCTTTCCTGAACATGCCATTCAGGAAAACCAGATGTTTGTGTGGGATATTTTCTTCCATTACATGAATTACCTACTAACATACAGGGAGAGATGGGTCATCACTTCAGTGCTCTCTCTACCTTCTGGCAAGATGGCTGGTGAATGCCCCATCTCCTCTTCCGTCTCCATCACAGCCTCGAGAACATGCCATTCAAGGAGAACCAGATGTCTATGTGGAATACTGTCTGCTGAACCCAAGCAGCTTCCTGACTTCCCTTCAGTGAGGTTGCTTAGCCTTCCTCGGCCAACTTTGGTCCCCTGCTGCAGGCTATTTGAGACTAAAAAACCAACTAAAGCCATGATTCTCCAACTTACGTAAGCATGAGAATAGCCTGATAAGCTTTTACAATGCTTATTCCCAGGCTGCCTTCCAGAGACTGATTCAACAGGACAGGGGAAGGACCAGAAATATGCCTCTGAATAACTCTCTCCACTCCTCAAGGAGATTGTAATAATCGGCACTGGTTAGGCCACACCTTGAGGAACTTTGGTGCAGACACAGTGAGGTGACTTATTAAGTGAGCCTATTGCTGTCTCTTCTCTGAATCTACCTATCCAGTGGCTCTGCCCAGGATTAGGACCAGAAGGAATGGACTTTCCAATGGGCTTGTCATTTTCTTTTCCACCAGAAGTGAAAAAATTAAAACAGCACTGGAGAAACATGGACAGAAAGCAAGGAAGTGGAGGGCAGTGGTGAAGAGCTAAGATGAAGTCCAGCTCATATCCCAGAGTGTCTTGATGTTATACCTTATATTTTTGACAGCCTCTTTAGAAATTAAGTTTAAATATGTCATCTTAAAATGTAAACAGATATAAATGAGCATGTCTAGAATAATGTAAGCATCTCCTTCTACCCATTTTATATGGAGAAATTCAGCATGTATCATTGGAGTAGCCTGGGACAGCTCAGCTGGAGTGCTTTCAAGTGCCAGGCCCAATACAGACTCTTGCCCTGACAGGCTCTAATTAACAGAATTGATAGGGAATCAATATGCCAACCTCTAAGGACACCACCCCTTGGGGCAACTCTGTCTGTCCAGGAAGGGCAACTACTAAGCAGATGTTCCCAAAGGGATGACACAATGACTATCAGTTGGACCCCAGCACAGAAACTCCTGGATTCTCTAAGATAAAGGCCTAGGAGAATGGAAACAAGTAATGAGCAAGAAGGGATATCCTGTCTGTCCCAGGGTCATAAGAGCAGCTTGCTAGAGGCAAGCATTATTCCTACCCATTCCACAGGTAGGAAAGAGTGAGTTACTCTTTAATTTGCTAGGTCAAATCCCAGGACTAGGGGTTGAAAAAAAGCCCTGGGCTCTCTCTACCTCTACTAGGTTAACCTCATAATCATTAGTTATTTGGAAGTCTCCCAAAGCTAACTATATTTCCTACAACAACAACAATAGTAATAGCGACCAACATTTACTCAGCACTTCCTCTATATCCGGCACTATATTAACTCATCTGATTTAACAACTGTGTGAGATAGGGACTATTATTAAACCCATTTTATGGATGGAGAAACTGAGGCAAGAAGTGGTTAACTACTGAGAGGAGCAACTGGAGTAACAACCAAGCAGACTGGGTTCCAGAGCCCATTCTATTAACTGCCTTGCAGTGATTCTGGGCCTAGAGATGGGATGGGAGTTGACCTCAGGTGACAGATTTAAAACTAGGTATGAGTATCCTGAATCCCAAAGGAACTCGAGTCCTTTACCACAAAACCAAGAGCAGAAAAGAATTCTATAAAGTCAGTAGGGCTCACACTAACTCTCGGTCAGGGGAACTTTTAGGCTCTCTATCTAAGTTGTTCCCTAGTATCCTATTCTAAAAGCTCAGAACCTGGAATACTTCTAGTCGAGTGGCTCTCACGCTTATATATCCCATTATCATTCAACTAACAGGCACCTATTCTATGCCAGGAACTGTGCTACGCCTGCAAAAGAGCAACAGTGAGCACAGGAACCATGAGCAGACTGTTGCTGCACAGCATAAAGTATAAGGCAAAGATATGCAGGTGACAGATCTGGAAGGGCCTTCTCCATAAACCACTTTAGGAAATGTGAACATTACTCTGAAGGCCATCAGGAGCAACTAAAGGATTTCAAGCAGGGGAATGATGGTAAGATTTGTGCTTCAGGGAGATTACTTTGGTGGCTCATTGGAGGCTAGATTTGAATGGGGATGAAACCTGAGGCAGAGATAACAGGAGGTTGTGGCTGGTTGAGGTTAGAAACTGAACAAAACAGTGGTAATAGGAAAGGGAAGTAATATCAGCTTTCCTTAACTGATGGTATGTAGGGGTGAATGGAGAAAAAATCCAGAATAATGGTCAGCTTTGGCACTTGGAAGATCAGGAAGATAATGAAACCACCTATTAGGAAAGTGAATAAAAGAAGTAGATGTGATGAGAAAATAATGGAACTGGCTTTGGAAATGTTACGCTAAAGTTTGTTAGGTCATCCAGGTGAAGTACGACCATCAAGCAGATGAATATAGGAGTTGGAAGCTCAAGGTGCTAAAGTTAGATCATCCAGGTGAAGTATGACCCATCAAGCAGATGAATATAGGAGTTGGAAGCTCAAGGAAGAAATATGAGCTGAAGATAGAGACTTAGGAATTACTAGGAAACTGGTGGAGATGAAGCCTGGGGAATGAATGGTATCCCCCAGGGAGAAAAAGCTGAGTGAGAAAAGAACACTAAAGGGATGGGAAGGTGTTTGAGCCAAAAGGAAGGGAGAGATACAAAGACAAATGGGAGAGTGTGGGTCATAGAAGCCAAGGGAGGAGAGGCTCCAGGGGAGAGACCAATAGGGTTTGTGCAAAGCCTGAGATTTTGGGAACACTCTAATCTATTTCATCCAGGGTGCTGACACAGAACACTGCTTAGAACTGCTGTGTTTCATGATCCCCTTTTAATGCCACTGAAAAACAAAAACAATTTATTCATTCATCTTGAAGCTCAGTAGAGACTCATGCCAGGATAAGCAGTAGTGCTCCAAGGGACACCCAGGGCAAGGTCTCTTGAGTGCCAAAGACCCTGAGGAAGGAGCTCATGCCATAGACCCAAGACCCTGAAAAAGTTACTGACTCTGAGGACAAATCCCCGTGAGCCTCAGATCCCCCATCTTTAAAACGGTTGTGAAATGGTCCAAGTGGTTGTGAAGGTTACATGAGCTAATTTTCCTGATGAAAATATCTTATACTGTGGCTGGCACTTAGGAGTCACTCAATAAATACTAATAAATTTTCATTTCCTTCTTTCCTTTATTGACTTTAAAGACTTTTAAATCTATGATTTCACAGGATTTGTACAAACTAGAGAGAAACAAGGAAAACCAGCTTTAAGAGAAGCGCCTTATCAATAGTTACCCAGAAAATTAGCTGCAAAGCCAAGATTGGAACACAGGGCTGCTAAGCCTTAGTCCAGGGTTTTGTCATCTATAGCACATAAATGCCCAGAATCTTTGTATAAGTGAATAATCTTTCTTTCATTATATCTTGCATAAACGTGGAGTTTTAATTCAGAAGCCTTAGTCACAACTGGATAAACCTATAGAATTTGCTCTAGGGCAGCGGTCACCAACCTTTCGGACCTCACGGACCACCAGTTGGCGACCACTGCTCTAGGGAACCCGAGCACTCAGAACCCTCTTGGCCTCCCCCAGCATGACAGAGTCCAGGACCAAGCGTAAGAGCAAAGGAACCCAAGAGTTCTATTTCCCAGATCTCTTCTTCCAAACATTATCTACTATTAGCTTTATCCTCAATCTAGAAGCCAAACCCAGCTAAGCAGACTTCTAAGATTCTTGTACGTGGCAGAATCCCTTCTCAGCCAGAAGACAAGGCCCCAGACCCATAATATCCAGGCCTCACTCTAATCACTATACTTCATGCCTCTGCTTCTGAAATGCCAGCCTAAAATGTACCATAAGGCAATCTCCAGTAGGTAAGCCATCTCTAAGTATATATATATGTTAAATGGTGATAATGCTATAGAGCAAAATAAAGCAGGGGAGATCAGGGTGTGTATAGGAGGGGCAAAGGGCAATTTTAAATGGGGTGGCTACAGAGGTGACATCTAAGTAAAGATCTTTCTTTGAAACAAAGATGAGATCAGCTCAAAACATTATCTGCAAGTCATTTAGCCTTTCTAGACCTCAGTTACTTCACCTTGTCCCGCTATGAGATGTATGCCACCTATGGCTTCAGTCCAGGCCACATGGGGTCGAGAAAAGCACCCTGGACCATGACCTGGGCTCCGGTCCCACTTCTGCACTTACCAGAGGAGTGAGTTTGAGAGAGTCAGCCTGTCTTTCAGTTGCTTCATCACATCTATAAAGAGGGAATAATATCTACTCTACATTAATGTATAAATATATTATAAAATGGGACAAGAGTTTCCCAATGGCATGGACCAGACTAATGATGGCATTTTGCATTTAGTTCGCCATCTCCCTCCAAGGATCCTAAAGCACTATATATTTATACGCATTTAAGAGTTGAGATGGAGGAAAAAGGGGGACACATGTAATACTTTCAACAATAAAGAATTATTAAAAAAAAAAAAGTTGAGGGAGTTTTCTTTTAATTCTTCAAGTGATGCAATACCACTTCACCAAGACCCTCAGACATGTCTTTTCTTTCATTGACAAATCTTAGTCAGTAAAGTATTTATCAAGGGCTTTGCTAAAGCAGCTAGCTCCAAGCAAGGAGCTATGAGAATACCTATTTTAAAATAAATAAATAAAATTAAAATGATCTAATTATTGGTAGCTCAATTCCTGCCACTAAGTTGTTTTAAGAGTAATTTCTAAATCACCTATTCTTCCCCCTTTTTGGCCCTACAAGCTTTGTTTTGAACCTTGACCATGGGCTTTTGGGATCAGGAAAAGAATCTACATGCCTGATTCCCATACCTTCCCTGCACATGGTTGGTGCTCAAAAAAATTATTAACTAATCCAGCTCTAGGTAAGAGAACTGGATAAAAGCAGGTAATGATTGTCCCTACTCCTAGGTGGGACTGAACAGTGCTATCAAGGCTTTTGCTCCATCAAGAAAATTCCTCTAAGATACAAGTCTGTTTATTCCAATAACAAACTCTCAAGAGTTCTGACTCCACCACAGTATCAGGTTTCCATGAGATCCTGAGTCTACAGACAACTAAAGTGTGCAGGCCCCCACAGCTACTACCCAGGCTGGGACTAAGGCCCTGAAATCTCCACATGTCCAATGAATTTGCTCAGCTGATGTTACTAAAACCTTATACAAATGGTCTGCCCCACAGCACAACCTCTATTATAATGACTATTTGAATATGTCTGACTCCCTTCCAAACTGAACTCCTACACAAGAGGCTCGTGTCTTATCCCAGCACCTTGCACCTTTCAGTACACCGAACCAAGTTCAACCAACTGAGCCACATCAACCAGGATGACTTTTACATCTCTTTGCTGAGGTTAGTCTCTTAGCCTTGGACCTTCCAGTTTCACCTCCTCTTCCCTTCTTCCCTCTGCAGATTACAGAAAAATCCCAAAGGCCAACCAGACATTTTCCTCTCAGTAGCTCCTATTAAAAGGAAACAGTTGGCCAATAGGATACTGGCTCAAATCAGCCTCATCCATTTGGAAGTCCTGCCCAACCAGAGCCTGCGAGCACAGTAGAAAATAAGGGGGAAGAAGAGGAAAGTGGTGGCAGCATTTTTCTTTTATTTATTTATTTTACTTTTTTTATGTGTTAATCCTCACCCAAAGATATTTTTTCATTGATTTTTAGAGAGTGGAAGAAGGGGAGAGAGGGAGAGGGAGAGAGAGAGAGAGAAACATCGATGTGATAGAGACACATCAATTGGTTGCCTCCTGCACACACCACAACTGGGCCAGGGATCAAGCCTGCAACCAAGGTACATGCCCTGGACCTGAAACGAACCCTGGACCCTTCAGTCTGCAGGTCGACACTCTATCCACTAAGCCAAACCAGCTAGGACTCTTTTCTTTTTTAAATACAGAATGAATGAACACCAACTGTATTGTGGGGTGGTAGAAAGAAAACTGGGCTAAAAGTCAAGAAATCTAAACCCAACCCTAACTGGTTTGGCTCAGTAGATAGAGCGTCGGCCTGCGAACTGAAGGTTCCTGGGTTCGATTGTGGTCTAGGGCACATGCCTGGGTTGTGGGCTTGATCCCAAGGAGGGGGTGTGCAGGCAGCCGATCAATGATTCTCTCTCATCATTAACTAGAGGCCCGTTGCACGAAGATTCATGCAATAGGCCTTCTTTCCCCTGGCTGCCAGCACCAGTTTTCCTCTGGCACCCGGGACCCAGACCTTCACTCTGGCCACCACCTTCCATCTTTGCTCTGGACACAGTCTTCGCTGCGGCTGGAGCCTTCAGTCTTTGGCTGGAGCCAGTCTTTGCTCCTCGCTCCGGCTGGAGTCTTCAGTCTCCGGCCAGAGCTGCTCCTGTAGCTCCTTCCGCCCCCCACCCTCCTCCTCATAGCTTGATCGCTGCTTTGCCTGCAGACCTGGCCGACTGGCTCCTGGGTCCCGGGGGCCGCCTTGCCTGAGGCCCGGCTTTCTGATCACGATCACTGGCCGCAGGCAAGGCGGCCTCCTGGGCCCCAGGGGGCCGCCTTGCCTGAGGCCTGGCTTTCCAGCAGCTCCTGGGGTTGCCCACGGGGGCCTGGATGGCAGCTCCCGGTGTCCCACCCTGCCTGCAGTATGCAAATAAGCCGCCATCTTGTTGGCAGTTTTGCATATCGCGCTGATCAGCCAATGGCGATAGTAGCGAAGGTACGGTTAATTACCATGTTTGTCTATTATTAGATAGGATGTTTCTATCTCTCTCTCCCTCTTCCTTCCTCTGAAATCAATAAAAATATATTAAAAAAAGAAATCTAAATCCAGGGCCTGGCTCTGCTACTCACAAGCTGGTGAACTTGGACTGTCCATTTCACTTCCCAGAGCTGGTTTCCTTATGCAAATTAGGATGCTGGCCCATGTGTTAACCACATGTACTAAATATCTTTTATACACTAGGCACTATGAGAAATGTCTTATACTTATTTCCATTCCTCATAAAAATCCTATGAAGCAGTTATTATCTTCATTTTGCAAAAGAAGTAACTGGAGTTCAGAGAGGATAGCTGATTGGCCTTAAGCTAAGTGGTTGAATTTCAAGGTCAGTTTTTTGTTGTTGTTGTTGTTGTTTTCAGAATCCAAAACCCATTAAGGCGTATGCCATTGTTAAACAACTACCAAACTCCCTTTCAGCTCGAATGCTCTGGAATTTCTTGAATGATCCCTTACTGTCACTTTTTTCTTTATCAGTTCATGGCATCAAGGTCTTGATGCTAAATCACCCAACTTGTACTTTGTATGGCTCCAGAGTCAAACTCTCCAAATTAGTCAAGGATCCTAGGTCCCTGGCACTGGAGGTCTCTTCCATGTTTACTCTTTCATCACTCACACAGGAGAAAAATCAAGGAAGGCCTAAAGCAGAGGTCCTCAAACTTTTTAAACGGGGCCAGTTCACTGTCCCTCAGACATTCCACACATGTGCACTGCGGGCCGGGACGAGTCAGCTGCTAAGCAGGACAGGCAGCGGCGGCAAAAACACCCGGCGGGCCGGATAAATGTTTTCGGCGGGCTGCATGTGGCCTGCGGGCCGTAGTTTGAGGACCCCTGGCCTAAAGGAATAGAAGACTTCCCCAAATTCATCTATCTCCTTTCTTTTTTTCTCAAATAACTATTAAGGCAACTGAACCTGTTAATGTAACAAACAATATTTACTTCTTCTGATACTTAAATTTTAATATTGTTTATTTATTTTTCCTTCTTTACTTATTCCTATGTATGTGATCCAAAAGTCAGTAGGGCTTGAAGTTGCCTGTGCCCGTATCATCAGGACAGGCCCACTTTCACTCTGGTTGCTAGCCAGCACTGCCCTGTCACCGGGCCTCTTGATGATCTCACCCTTTAGTGGCTTTCACTCAACGTAGCCTGACACACATTCTGAACAGATGGCAAAGAAGGAAAAATAATAGCTACTAAACAAAGTATTAAAACAGAAAATAAGCACTATGTTGTAAAACAAAGTATTATATAATTCTTCAACTTGCCTCTCCCTGTGCCAATAAATAAGAGAAGTCATTCTGGCTGTAAACAGGGTTATACCTAAGTCATTCCAGGCATATTAGCAACTGCAAAAGGGAGATGTGCCAGAGAGACAAGATTTAGACAATTAGACTCTTTAAAAAAAAAGTCTATGTATCTCAGAGAACAGGTTCAGGACAAAGGTCAGAAATAATAGGGGAAAAGTTACCCTAGAGTTTAATCAAAAGAGATCTGTCAATATTTGGCTTGTTCTGCAAGAGACCATCCAGAAGAAGCAATTAACATAAAGCAAATTCAGGGGAAGAGCTGCAGTGTGCCTGTGCTGGTGAGGGAAATGGCACTCTCACGTACGGCCGGGGAAGCATAAAGTGGGTTAGACTTTGGGGAAAGCAACCTTAGTCTCCATTAACATTTCAAACTTCTATCTAGGCATTTATGAGAAAATAATTCACTATTCTTTACAATAGCAGTGTTTATAATAATTCACATCATTAGGGAATTAGTTATGTAAATTATACACATTATGTAGCAGTTAAAAAACTGAAGAAGATCTTTAGGTAGAGACATGGCAAGATTTTCAAATTATGATAAACGAGCAAGTTACAGCCCTAGCCAGTTTTGCTCAGTGGATAGTGTCGGCCCGAGGACTGAAGGGTCCCGGGTTCAATTTCAGTCAAGGGCATGTTCCTCAGTTGCAGGCTTGATCCCTGACCCAGTTGGGGGAAGAGAGGGAGAGGAAGTTACAAATCCCTATGTATAGTATGCTCCCATTATTGTAAAAATAAAACTACAAACACTCACAAAACCATATATTTCTGTACATAAATGCATGAAAAAAGGTCCAGAAGGTACACATGAATTTGATAACTGGTTATAAGAACTGAGGGAGCGAGGATCAAGGGGGTTTCTCTTATCTGTACTGTTTGAAATTTGTTTTAGAAATGTATTCATGTGTAGGGAATAATGACAAAAATACCTCCAGAACCCTAAAAATGAACTAAAATATAAAGGCCACCTTTATATGTGAAATGAATGAAATTCATTTTTATGTTACTAAAAATCAAGATAGGTTTTTAGTGAAAAAAGCAAGTTACCAAACAGCAGGCATAGTATAATCTCATGATGGGGCCGCGGAGAGGAAGGCAATGAACACCAGTCTGGAGAAGAGGCCTGACTTATAATCTTGTTGTTGTTGTTGTTGTTTTGAGAGAGAGAGAGGGAGAGGGAGAGAGAAACATTGATGTGAAAGCACGACATTGATCGGCTGCCTCCTGCATGTCCCTTACCGTGGATCCAGCCCACACCTGGGCATGTGCCCTGACAGGGAATCAAACTAGCAACCCTTCAGTGCACAGAATGATGCCCAACCAACTGAACCACACCAGTCAGGGCCTGAGTTATTATCTTTATTCTGCCCCTTAATGGTCCCTTGATTGTGGGTTAGCAGTCTAATCTGTCCAAAGCCTTGGTTTAAGAATTACCTAGCACATAGGGTGCTATTGGGTTTAAATGAAAATGTATAAAGTACTCTCCCAGAACCTGGCACAGATAAATACTCAATAAATGGTAGTATTAATAATAATAAATTCAGTACCAAAAATTAGATCCCTGAGATCATTTTAAAGAGAATCTTTATGATACCTGATTCTGATTTAGTCTTAACACTAATCATTATTATTTTTTAAATTACTAATTCTGTGAGTTTCAGTCATTAAATTTTAGAGCTGGAAAGGATCCCAAGAGTTCATCTAACTTGGTGGTTCCCAAATCTGGCTGCACAGAATTAGGTAGAAAGCTTCAGAGGTTAAAAAGGGCTTTCTAGACACATGAGGAGAGACCAAGATGGCGGCATAGGTAAACACCGCAGACTGCTGCCGCAAACAACCACTTCAAAAATACAACTAAAAGACGGAACGGACATCACCCAGAACCGCAGGAAGGCTGGCTGAGGAGAGACTCTTCAACTAGAAGGAAAAATAACAGCACACCGAGGCTCAGAGGAGGCGCAGTGTGGAAAAAACTCAGGTGCGGAGGTGCGCGCGCAAAGCGGGCTGGTGGCTGAGAGCGCGGTTGTCGTTTTCGGTCAGGGGGGAGTCTCAGACTCTGAGCTCCAGATACGGGCGAATCGCTGGGGACTCGGACCCAAACGGGAGAAGCGGGAGTGTCTGGCATCAGTTGGAAGGCAGCTTTCCCTCCGAGGTTTGCAGCGGTTCCGGGGGTTCTGAGAAGCAGAGCCTCTGGGAACGGGACTGAGAGGGGCCATAACCGCTCCCTCCGCCCGCCCGCCCTGTTGAGCCCGCCCCGCCCAAGCCCTGCGCAGAGCCATTTGCCAGATCGCCTCAGGCAAAGGCTAGATTAGCACCTCCCCAGAGGACAGAAGTTTTCCGCGGCAGACACAGCTGATTCACACAGCCAGTCGGCCTGGTGGTCAAATCCCTCTAGTATTAACTACAACAATCAAGGCTCAACTATTTTGGAGTGGGAAGATTGTGGGAAATGGCTATAAAAAGTGAAAGAAAATACAGTACATATAAAAACAAGCCTGTGACCTTTTTTTTTGCTACACTCCACTACATCTCCTTAGCTCTGGTCTCTCTTTAGGACCCGGCTTCAAATCTCACTGAAGAGCCTAAGCACCATTATCCTGTTTAGTGACCTACCTTATACACCAAATAATTTACCTTACTCTCTGTCATGCTTTTTGTAACTTTAAAAAGTAAGAGCTCTCTTCAGAGGACAAATATTTGCCATAACTAGTTCTGTCACCGATTCTAAAGCAACATTTATTCCCTGATATATGGCTGCATGTTAATCAACACAGTTGAATAGTTGTAAGCCATAAAGCTTTGGGCTAGTGAAATGTACAAATCATTCTAAGACGGGAGTTTCTGCCTTCCAGGAGCTACCATCTCTGTGGACAGATAGGACACTTATATAAGAAAGAATAAGTAATAATATAAGAGGACACAAAAGCAACATAGGCAATAAGTGCTACAGAAGTTTAGGCACATTTGCAGATATAAACAGAGTTACTGCACTTCATTGAATACATCTTTTTATTCCTGACTCAAAATATAAACCCCTCAGATATAGTAGTTCTATCTTATTTCTTTTTTTTTTTTTAAATATATTTTATTGATTTTTACAGAGAGGAAGGAAGAGAGATAGAGAGTTAGAAACATCGATGAGAGAGAAACATCGATCAGCTGCCTCCTGCACATCTCCTACTGGGGATGTGCCCGCAACCCAGGTACATGCCCTTGACCGGAATCGAACCTGGGACCTTTCAGTCCGCAGGCCTACGCTCTATCCACTGAGCCAAACCGGTTTCGGCTCTATCTTATTTCTTATTTTTTTTATCTAAACCTAATTAATGCCTAGTGTGTCTGGCAGACAGTAGGTACTTCATAAATGTTCTTTCATTAATGATATTCTGCTCTGCAGTTAAGTGCAATTATTTTTGAGTGAATTAATATTTCAGCATGAGTAATGGCAGAGAATGCTCTCTAAATGAATGGTGGGTAGGGGTAGAGACAAGATAGTGCTCGCTCCCAGTGTGCTTCAAACTAAAAAAGGTTGGGAAACACTGGGGTAGCTGCCATCAGGAGGCTCTGCCTACCTAATGCACTGCTCCCAGACTTTAATCTTAGTGAGGGGCTAGACAGGGAGAGTTTAGATCTGTACTGAATATAGTCTTCTTTTCTTTTCAGAAGAGAAAAGCAATGACAAGCAAGCTGTCCCTCTTTTCTCAGTGACCTTAAAGGAATCCTTGGTGCCAGCTATATACTTATCAATCCACACCCCAATCTACATCTTCTGCTCCATATATAACTCCAGCCATTCTCTGGTCTCCCCATCCCAGTCAAGGACAGAAGCCATGCCAGCCTTCAGACAGTCATCTTTCTGAAGTCCTGGCTAGGAATCAGTGCTCTAAACCTCCCAGAAAGCAATAAACTGATTTGAGGAGAAGATTCATCCCTAAGAAGTTGACAGGACCACAAAGAGCAAACTCAGAGTTCACCCTGAAAACAGTAAGAAAAGGGAACTGAAAATGAATCCTGAATTTTCCCATTCTGGATTTTCTTGGTTCTCCAGGACACAGTACACACTTAAGGATTAATATTTGTCTATCTAGAAAAAAAAAAACTTCGAAGTTCAGCACTTCCCCTGGCTTTGGGCAAACTTGAACCATTCCAGACAGATAAGAATTTATCTCCTGAAGAGTTCCTCCAGTAGAGCATGCCTTGGTCTTGCAAGAAGGAAGTTCTCCTTTATTCCTAACCTAAAGCGCTCCTATTAAAACTGAGATTTATTTCTACAGAAGACAATCAAGGCAGCAAATTAGCATTCTCTGTGTCATTATTTCTCAGGTTATTCATGCATACTAATGCTGGAGACCCACAGCTCTACCTCTAATCTTCAGAGGCTTCAAGACACTTTCATTTCTCCAATGTTAATAAGTCTAATTATTTTCCTTTTTAATAGTTTTCCTCTCCATGATTTCCATTCTCTGTCTCTTCATATTTCTCTCTGGTGTCTTTCACTCTTAGATCCCTCTTTCCTCATCAACCTTTCCCCTACCTTCCCACCCTAAATCTCCTATCCTAAATGGACAGAAGCCTTGCTTTACTACCCCCTACTTTTCTGACCTGGTATTCTTCCCTGTAGGAATGTTAATTAGCATGTGGGATTTAATTAATTCAGCAGCTAATTAAAAATGGGAGAGGAAGGGTAGAGGAGGGTGGGAGAGAGAGCCCGCCTCAGTGCAGAAGGCACCACAGATGGTTCTGGGTTGGCTGGCACCATGCCACCACCCTCCAACCCCCTCCCCCCCAATAGCACGCACAGCGAGGGGGGAGGGGCAAAAGTGAGGGGCATAGACTGGCAGAGCCTCAGACAGACTTATTCAGTCCTGCCGCTGCTGTGTACTGAGGAGAGACAGAAAGAGGGAGCAAACGAGAGAAAGGAGGGAGAGAGAAAGGAGGGAGAAACACGACCGGCGCACACTCAGGAAGAGCAAAAGAAGCGGGCTTCGGAACCGAACGACGCCTCTCCTCTTCAACACCGAAAGAGCTTTTTCATCCCCAAAGCAAGCCAGCATTTTGGGGTTCCCTGACTCCTAAGGACCACTGAAAACAAGATGGGAAAAGATAGCCACTGATCCTCTGGGAAAAAGGGATAGCTTACTCTGACAACCAGGGACTCACTCTGCAGCCATTCTTCCCACCCATACTGCTTCTTCAGCATGAGCAGGCGATGAGGAAGATGGCCACTGAAAATGAAAGGTGCGGGGATGGCAGGAGTGGGCAGAGATGGGCGTCGGTGAGCAAGTGGACAAGAGGAGATTGAAAGGAAGAGGACGAAGGGTGTACATAAGAAGGGAAGGGAGCAGCGGGAGAAGGTGAAGGAGAAGAAATAAATAATGGAGAAGGAAGAGGAGAAGTCAGGGGGCGAGCCATGCTTTGTTTGCCAAGATGGATAAAGAGGGCTGGAGAGTCTGTGCAGAGGACTTTCCCCCTAAGGATCCCGCCCAGCCTAGGCCAGGCAGAGGGGGGAATGGCAGCACTGCAGGGAGGGGGCAGGAGCAGATCCTTCTGAGGGTCAACTAATGTGCCGGGGACAGGGAACTCAACCTGCAAGATCTTCCTAAATACTGGATATTTCTGCCAAACCAGGAATTTATCAAAAGCAATGGAGAAAACCTTCCAAATGAACAGAAAAGGAGGCTAGAATGACAGGAGGCTGCAGAATCCGCTTCCAGGAGCTCCAACAGGGAGATGGGTGAGGAATGGGATTTTTAGCAGGACCCAGCTGACTCTCTAAGGGTGTCTCTGAGGGAAATACATCAATAAGGGGATTGATTTGAGAATTTGAGAGATGAGAAAGAAAGGAAAGACTGGGTTTCAGAAAGCACCCCTTTGGTGAGAGGCATCTAGGAAGCTTTGGAGCTTAAAGCCTTGGGAGGGAATAAAGGAGGACAAGAAGGAAGTCTGCCATCAGCGATAGATTACATAGGACTTGACTGAAAGAAACCGAGAGGAGGGTGTGAAGCCAGAGGAAGCTTTTTTGGTGTTAACTGGCATAGAGCTGAATGCAATGGCAGACAAGGGTCATTGTA
Organism: Myotis brandtii; assembly: GCF_000412655.1. Taxonomy (NCBI): domain Eukaryota; kingdom Metazoa; phylum Chordata; class Mammalia; order Chiroptera; family Vespertilionidae; genus Myotis; species Myotis brandtii. Next base: position 114,573 of record NW_005370741.1, read on the forward strand.
GCTAAGAGACAGGGTTTTCCTGGCTAGGAATTCTGATTTGATCTCTTTACCACCTAGGGCTTCATGCAAGAGCTAACAGTGAGTGAATCAAAACTGGGAGAGGAAGTAGAAACTTAGGGCTTTTTATTCTGCAGAGCTCGCCTGTGGGGCTAAACCCAAGGCTGGCAGATGAGACAAAGCAGTTCTCAGAGTTAAGTTTCTACAGACTCAGTCAAAGTGGAAGTATATGCATGCTTTTGGAGTTTATTTTCTAGTGTGGGTTTTAATGAATAAAAACTATAAGAACATTTATTCATATAGCCACACTGATGGCTTTATACTAGAGAGAAATTCTGTAAGATTTAGGATTATCAGCACTAGTAGGAGGAGGAAATAGGTGTTCCATAGAGCATTCGTTAATTTTTGTGGTCCTAGGACTGAAGAGTTAATTGCAAATGAGCAGAGTCCAGAGTTTCCAGCATCCACCACCATGTCCATGTGCTATCCAGCCCATGATACTTTTGAAGGGAAAAGGCTTAAAGGAAGGGGTTTATTAGTAGCATTACAGTCAAACTAAATCTGAAATGGAAAATAGAAGCCAGAGCTTTAGAAATTCTCCACCTTGGACTGATCTCAGCCCCTCCGATAGGCTGGACTGTGTGACATCGGAGGGGAATGCCGGCCCCTTTTCAGTGAGCCAGGTACCTTGCCCGACCGTATCCCCCCCACCCCCAACCTCCCCGTCTTTCCCACTGCTGATGCTCCCCCTCAGCAGGCCTACAAGGTGGTTTAGACACAGAGCCTGGCCTGCTGCTGGCTGCAAGCTGGCCGTGACCCTGGGGATGAAAAGGGAACCCTGGTTTCCAAGGGGTAGTCAACAAGAAGTCTAGATGTCCAACAGGATAAAGGTCCTAATGCCTGCTTTGCTAATGATGTATTTGTACAATTTTAGATAAATCACTCCCCTCATAGGGCCTGAGAGAAAGAAAACAAAAATCAACCAATTTTAGCTACAGCTCTAAAGCATGTAGCAAAGAAACAGTTAAAACTTTATAAGCTTCTTCTGGAGAAGAACACAAAAGCTGGAAAGCCCTACCGTTCACTGCAACAATTGTTTATTGTGCCTTGCTTTTAAGAGAGGCACCTTAACAGGGACCATTGTCTTCATTACATGAGTCCATGACCCCAACCAGAGCCCCCTGAACAGGACAAGAGAGGTCTCTAAATAGGACAGTAGGAAAATCGGCTGAGTAAACAAAGAGACACAGGCCCGCGTGCCTCCACAATATACACACCTTAGGAAGGTAGGAGCAGCAGACAAGAGAGGTTTCGCAGGCATTGCCAAGGCCTGATAATAAGACAAAGGGAAGGGTCTGGTGTTCTAGCCCATTTTTCACTGTGGCTCTTTCCAGGGCCCTGCTGGGCAGGCCAACTTTCCCTCGCTTCACAATCCAGAAGTCAGCCCTGACACATATATGCTAGGGAGATGGAAACCAGTCATTCTGGGACTGCCACGTAAGCTAAGGAAAATGAACCAGGGAATAAAGGAAAGAGGCCACACTGTCCATCTTGCAGACAATTCCAAAGCAAAGACTCAGCACTATCATCTAGGGAGTTACTAGGATGCTACTAATCCATAAAAATAATTCAATAAAAAAATTAGCCATCCTAGAAATTGATAATTTTACAATCAACAACACAGGCGAGTTAGCTGAGGGGTTGTATTGGTCACACAATGAGCAGTCTCCAGAAAAAATTAGGAAGCAAAGTGGGGCAAGAGGTAGGGTAAGGCTCTGATAAGTTTGGGCCACGTTTTGGAAAGACTAAACAACAAAGGGAGCTATGGTTGAGGGGGATAACCATGTGAACGTGGCTGAGGTCACGGACAGACAGGGAATAACAGGGGAGCAGGCTACAAGAGCTAACGAAGGTCTTGCAGCCAGAACTGGGCTCAGCAGTGTCCAGCCAGCCAGGGTGCCCATCAAGCGTCACAACTGCCCCGGCAAGAACCTTCCGGGGACTCAAAAGATCAGTAACAGCACACTTCGAGAGAAACCACAGAACAGGTTTGAGAGCATGGTTTCCCTCAGGAGTCTTCAAAATACAGGACAATAAAAGCAGAACTATCCGTAGCAATCGAAACCAAAAGCTTTTGGATGAAGCCCTTATTTTCTGAATGCTTGTGACTCCCTATCTCCCATTTTCCCAGCGTGTGGAATGAAATGCTATAAATTCAGATAACAGTGTCCCTTGCCAGCTGAACTCTCACTATCCAAATCCAGGAACTGAATGATTTGGACAGCAAAGGATTCCTTTACTTCCCCATCTCCACTCATTTCCCTCACAGAGCCTTACCTTTCCCTGACCTAGCCTTCAACACTGACCCTGAAGTCCCCCTCACCCTGTTCCCTGCTAACCCACTCTCCCCTACAGCCCCTGTAAAATGCCAAAGGTAGAAGAGCTAAAGAAAAAGAAAGGGAATAAGGGAGAGTACAGATTTTAGATTGAAGTGTGAGATGGAAATCCTGCAGAGAGAAACAGAGACAGAAAGCAAAAGAGCTGGAGCAGGGGGGAGGGGAAGAAGATGGCACTGCGGGGGTGGAAAAAGAGCGCCACAAAATTAATTTGAGGAAGGGAACAGTAGAGGAGACGTTGGTGGAATAACAATCAGGCAGAAGAGGGCAGGGGATAGGGGGAGGGTGCCAGGGGGTGGGGAGGGATGGTGCTGGAGAGGAGGACCCTGCATGCAGAGCAACAGCAGCACCACCTATGGGCGTGGTGAAAGGGTTACAAGCAGCAACAAAAGAGGCCCCCACCTGGGCACGAGGGTCTGGGGTGTAGGTGGGAAGGGAGAAGCCATGGCTTCTGCCCTTCAAACCTCTCAGTAACACAACACACAAGCTAGAAGAATAAATTATATATGGCTCTCCTGGGAGGAGAGGGACTTAACAAGGTAAAGGAGGGAGGACAGAGAACTCCTGGCTTTTTCCATTGCAAAGGGGTTTCCCCCTCAAAATTCAGGCAGTAGAAAGGAAAAGGATTTGAAAAGGGAGCAATGCTAGGTTCAGAGAGAAATGTGTGCACCTGCTTCTTCTTTCATTAGCTGGAGAAAGGACTTCATCTTTATTTCCAAGTGATTTCCTTTCCCCACTGGATGTTGGAGTACAGCTCTCTTCCTGGAGCAATGGATGCCCCTCATTCAGCTGCTTCCTCCCAGCACTGCCTTGCAACTCTCAACCATCATTAGAAACCCCCAGGGAGCCACCAAGCTCAGAGAAGGAAAGGGAAGGGTCCCCCCACCAGTCAAACAGACCTGAGGGTGGGAGGGGTAGGGTGGAAAGAATGAAAAAATGCAAAAGCTCTGCAGAGGGAGGGGAGAGAGAAATGTGATCAGTGATATTTGTTGTGCTTCCAGGGAGGAAGGATCCTTCACATTTTTAATAATAATAAATACATAAAGACAGATTTGCCAGCATTGCTCTGGCTCCTTGGAAAGTGTGGGGGAGGGGAGCCAATGCAGCTGCAGCACAGACCAGTATCTCCTCCTCCCCTCCCCCATCAGACAGGCTCAGTATTGCAGCAGCCTCCCCCTCCCCCTTTAACTGCAGTCCTCCCCACCACAGCCCACCCTTTCCAGGGTCCCTTCACACAGCTCTGCCTCTCCCTCCTCCACTTCTCTCCATCTCTCTACTCCCCCAACCTTAGCCTCTATTCTTTTAGCACTGGTCCTCATTTAACAGTCTTACTCTAGCTCTCAGAAGCCCTTCTACCCACATGGCACTCCCCCCATCCTGAGGCCCTGCTCTTTCCTACCATGCCCTTCACAGCTGACAGCAATCTCCCCCCTCCAACACCCTCACAAGTAATCCAGTACATTTCAGCATTCTGGATTCCAACAAAAAGGATTGCTTTTCCCTCATTTTCATTGCAATGTGACCTCCTTTCCCACAACCTTAAATATAATGGCCATCAAATGTGCTTGTGTTCAGGGGGTGTCAGGGCCTCGGGACTAGGTGACTACTGCCACCTATTGACCCAAATTTGTTCAAGATAGACCTTTAATACACTTCTTACACAGCGACGCTCTGTTATTTCAAAAGCATCAATAGCTTAAACATGCAAAGGCATGGCTCTTGGGGTTTCTCTGAGACCCTCTGAACAATGAGATCAAAGAAATACAAAAGCAAGACTGGGCAGAGAGCCAGCGCAATGATGCCTTTCTCCATGCAGAGGCAGAAAAAGAGGCTGAGCCCAAGGAATGAAAAAGCAACTCTAAGTCTTCTAAAGGGTCTATAAGCAAAAAAGAACAGGAGACAGTTTTTCTCAAGGACTGTTAAAAAACCTTGTGCATCATTATATGAATGATATTATCAATAGAGCAGAAGGCAGGATTCCATTCATATGCCTCTGTTAAGTTGACCAAATCCTTGGATAAGTCTAAACATGAATCTGAAGTTTACACACCTTACAGATCCCAGGGAGGATGCGGACACTCAGGACTGCTGCTGACTCTCACTCAATCTGTACCAATCAGAACCAGAGACTGGGCAGATAAACTGAGCTCTGCAAAAGGGCAGGTCTACACACCCAGCTCTAGGGATTGCACATTCCACCAACCCATAACAAGGAATGCGTTTAAACTCTCCATGGTGCTGAAAACGGACTTAATCACGTCACCCTGTCCTTACAGACAAAAAGTATTTTTCTAGTAAGGTATCCATGAAGACTACATGAACTCCTGACAGACATTTCTCCAAGCCTTCATAAAGCCATAACAAAAGCTTCAGAGGCAAAAAGAGGTCTCGGTCAAACCCTCTTCCCCACCCCCTCAAGATGTAAATACTAAAGCAGAGGTGTTAAATTACTTGTCCAGAACAAAGCCAACACTCTTTACCATCACATGATAAAACCGAACAGTGCTCATGTGCATTAATGATGGACATTATTTAGTAAGCATTAGAAATGAATCATCTGTTGTTAGTACAGAGGGAACCTGACAGTCATGTGGTCTGAATGATCAGAGAACTGAATTTATGAGTAGGAATGAGAAGAAAAACAATGGCCATAAAGAAAACCTCAAATCCTAAGTCTTGGTTTCCTTGCTCTACTACAGTGGTTTTCAAACTACATTCTATGGAGTTCTAAAGAAACATGGGAGCTCCTCAGAAATCTTGGGAAAAGAGGGACTTTTGTCTGTTCAGTTCACTGCTATACCACCAAGAGGCCAGAACAATGTTTGGAACTTGTGGTTTCCTTGAAAGTAAAGCCTGGAATGGCAATGAGCAGCAGGGACGGGGGGAGGTTGAGGTTATAAACTACCTACCAATATTTTTTTAAAAAAAGGAAAAAAAAACAAAAATTCTGAAGACTTTCATAAATCATAGGACACTTGAAGTCCTCCATCCTCCATGTTCCTCAGCACTGTTCCTCTAACTCATTAGCCCGGTAACCTTGGGCAAATAACCTAAGTGTCTCAGTTTCCTCACTAGTAATATAAAGATGACATATTTTGTAAGCATTAGTGTAAAGCACTTAGCTCAGGATATAACACAAAGAAAGATCTTTTTTTAAAAAAAGCAAAAAACACTTCCTTTCCGTTGGCAGTTCCCATAATCCAAAATTTTAATAAATCAGAAGCAAATGCAATAGTCCTGAAGCATATTTTAACTGAACCTCTTGTCGAGTTGGAAAAAGAATCTCTAAATCTGTTCTTGTGCCTCTTTGCTTAGATTCACTCAAAGAAATAGAAGTATGAGGGCCCTGGGTGTGTCAGGTTCTCTCAGATCTACCAGGGACTAAAAGCTAGAGTCCCCAGAAGAGCGAGCATCTTGGTGTCATCCATGAGAAACAGCTCTAGGCTCTTTGGTTTGGAGGGAATCTCAGAGATTATCTAACACATTCATTTTTCAGCTGAGGAAAATTAAAGACCAGAGATGTTAAGTGATTAACCCAAGATCAGAGTTAACAGAAAACATTACTAGGCTGTCTCCTAACTACTTTCTACCAGGGTGCTGCTGACTGAAAACAGGCCCCCGCCCCAATCAGACCAGTAGAGATCCCAATTCATAGGAATCAATGACCCAAATTACATCCCTCTTCATGACACTGCCCAGGAATGCCAGACTTGAAAACTGGATGTTCATGAGACCCCATGCTCTTAAACTACAATGAAGTAACTCTACAGACTCCTCAACTTCTCTCTTTCCATTCCTCTTTTCACTTTATCATCCAAGCCCTGAGGGATCTCTCACTAACAGGTCATTCTCTGAAAAGAATAGATCTCAGATATGTAACTCCCACCTGAATTGGGCAGGTATTTCTGTGAGATTTTCATTTCTTTGGTCTTTAAGCTAGGAACTTTCTTTCTGCCTGCTTGCTGCCATTCTTTTGCAAGCTCTTTGTAAAAGGACTGGCCTTTACTGACTAGTAAACTGAGGCCTTAGTTCAGTGATGGCGAACCTATGACACGCGTGTCAGAGGTGATACACGAACTCATTTTTCTGGTTGATTTTTCTTTGTTAAATGGCATTTAAATATATAAAATATCAAAAATATAAGTCTTTGTTTTACTATGGTTGCAAATATCAAAAAATTTCTATATGTGACACGGCACCAGAGTTAAGTTAGGGTTTTCAAAATGCGGACACGCCGAGCTCAAAAGGTTCGCCATCACTGCCTTAGTTGAAGGAGGGTCAAAGAGGCTGAAAAACACAAGACTATACAGATTCTTCATACTCTAGTCTTCTCATTCACTGTTCTCTCCAGATAAACTCAATAACTGAGCTAAGGTTAGCCCTGTGTTCATGCTATTTTAGAAAGAAAAGAAAAACATCTAGAGAAATGGAGACAAGAATAACTCACTGATGAGGAAGTTCTATCTTGCTTTTGATTAGTCAAGCATCAAAAGGTTTTCTGAACCACTAATGCCACCTGGTGGCCAGCAAAATACATTAAAAAAAAAACTTAAAATTCATGTATTACAGAAACTTGGGAAAACATGAGTTGAAAAGTTGAGTATAATACTCTAATCTCTCAACTTTTAAAAATTTTTGTTTAATCCTCACTGGAGGATATTTTTTCCACTGCCTTTAAAAAAAATTAATCCTCACCTGAAGATATTTTTCTACTGATCTTTTAGAGAATGGAAGAGAGAGGGAAAGAAACATCGATGTGAGAGAAACAAATCAAACAAATCGATTGGTTGCCTCCTGCACACCCTCGACCAGGGCCCCGGCTTGGGAGAAGCCTGTAACCAAGGTACGTGCCCTAGACCAGAACTGACCCCGGGACCCTTTGGTCCGCCGGCTGATACTCTATCCACTGAGCCAAACCAGCTAGGGCTCCATTGCTTTTTAAAAAGAGTGGAAGGGAGGGAGGGAGGTTGGGGGAAGAGAATGAGAGAGAGAAAAAATTATTATGTAGGAGAGAGACATCAATTGGTTGCCTCCTATACAAGCCCTGACGGGCCGAGGATCGAACCTGCAACCCAGGTACTTGACTGGGAATCAAACCCACGACTCTGTGGTGCACGGGCCAACATTCTAAGCACTGAGCAACATTGGCCAGAGCTCATTTATTTATTTTGTTAATTAACCAATTTCTAGTTTCTATTAAAAAACACCTATATAGAGCCAAACTTCTCCCACTCCCCCCAAAACCTCATCTTTCCCTTTTATTGCCCTCTCACCTAAAATATCCCACACCCAGCAAATGAGTCATACATGTGCAATAGGGGCTTCAATTCATAAGTAAAATCAGTTTTATTAACAGATTTCCACATGTCCAGAGCAAACAATAAATTCCGAGGAAAGGGACCTACATACAGTGAAACTGGAAGTATCTCAGGATGACAAAAAATATATATAAGTATGTACACCCACAATCACCGCCGCCTCCGAAAACCTGAAAGGAAGGGAAATCAAGAATGAGGCAAAGGACAGTTGGAAAAGCTGGAGGAACAGAACAAAAAGACATCTAAAGAGAAGGCCACTAGGCACTACTCTATATCCTCCCAGGACAAAAGACTAGAAGTAGGAAGAAATTGAAGTGGGATAATGGTTTCTTCAAGTGACACTTTAGTAGTTTTATTTAAGGACGCCTGAAAAGGTGTGGGAGCTTAGAGGAACAATCCAGAAATCTCTTCTGTGAATTATGCTGATTTTCAGCTTGGGAAAGAAGAAAAATAAAATCCCACCTCTAAAGAGATTAATGCCCAGCATGGAAGAGGTATTATAGGGCTTAGTAAGACCTAGGATGGCAAATTCAAAGCTGACATCCCAATTCATACTCTCCACCCTGCACTTGATCACCTAACTCCTAGCCATTTACTGACCTTTTTTCTTCCGACCTTTCTTGGGTATCTTCTTCCGCTTCTTAATAGGATTCTGATCCTGGAGACAGATGGAGAAGTAAAGGAATGGCAGTGCAGGTGCTGGTATCTCTTCCCCAGTTTCCCATAGCAATGAGCCCCACATGCATTTGGCTGAAAGCATGAAGACCACCTCCCACCCCTGTATCACAACCTCACCTCATCAAGATGAGGGGTTTCTCCTGTCAAAGCACTGATGTCACTGAAGTGCGTGAGAGAATGAAGTTGTGAGCTCATGACATTTGCGCGTTTTCGTCGTCCTTTCTCTCGCTTACTGACACTTAAACGCACCATCATGCTCTCCTCATAGTTAATCCTGTCAGAGAAACAGACACTGTGTCTAACATGCTCAGTCCATAATACACAAGCTGCAGCCCAGAACCTGGGCCCAGACATTTTACTCACCCCTTATTATGACAGTTCTCAACAGATTTCATAGCAGGGCAATATAGTATTTGGTAAGGACATACCAAATGCTCAACACTGAACTTCCTCAAAGAAACGTTCTTTGTGCTAGAATTTCCCTCCTCCCTACTGATGAACTCAGTCCAACCACTGGAATATTTAAATTATTATTATATCAGAGAACTCTTATATTTCAGATCTATAGACAGGATTAGCTACATGGGCCCCTTCACTCAAACCAATCAACTGGACAAAGTCAAGGAGTCTGTATTTAAGTTACAATCACTTCTCTACTTCTCTTCCCTGAACTTATCTAGTACTCTTGATGCCATTACAAAAACCTGCTTTAAAGTGTTCTCCTTCATATAGCATTTGTTCAGTTGGGGGAGGAGGGGATATCTTCTTCCTAGTTCTTAGTCTGTACTTCAAACCCCTAATTCTTAGAAACTGTTCTCCCAAGTTTTCCACTCCATTCTCTATATAATGTGGGTTCGTTTGGCACTAGACTTAACCATATTCATCCAAAGCACAAGGACAGGTCTCTACAGTGCAGAAAATAATGTCTAATTACAAGGACTCAGACCTGTGTTGATCCTCCTGACTCTGGCGAGTAACATGAGGATGCCGGGCATCACGGATTTCCTCTGGAGCATCTGAGTACTGCTCCTTAAGTTCACGAATAACAGAGCTGCTCAATGCTCGTCTCTTGGCTCGTTCTAGACGCTTCTTTTCCCGCTCAGCCTCTGTTTCATCTATGTGATAAAAAATTAGCAAAGGTTATCCCAGAACAGAGAAAAGAAGAAGAGAAACACAATTCACACCGAGGAGGTGGTAGCCACCGTTCATACCATAATGTACTGGCACCAAGCGTGGTGGAACGTATTTCTTAACTGCTCCGTTTGCAGATTTCTTCCCTGCAGCCCCAGACTGTCCTTCCTCTGCTTCATCTTCCTCATCCTCAGAGCTCAACTATAAAAAGAATATAATGTCCATAAACTTAGGAAGTGTTAGACAGATGATAAGAAAAACCAAAGCCGGCATACCCTGGGAAGGTGGGAAAATAAAAGGCAGAGGGGGAATCTCATACTCAACACTCTAAGGCACAAGCTGGGAATCAAGAGTAATACGAGAATCCCAGGAGATCCAGGATCACCACAAGACTCATTCAGGAAAATCAGGACAACGCAACCCCTTACCTTGCTCATCATATTGCTGGGATGAGGCTTAAAACGGAGTGGGTCATTCTCACCTGAAACAAAAAAACCCCAAGAGATTTTATAAGATTTTGGACTTTATGATGGAATCCACATAACCTTACAGCTTCTCCCACTTACTGAGGCTGCCTGTCACTGCGGTCTTGACCAGTTTGTCAATTTGATACTTCAGTTTTTGATCCAAGGGACGAATTTTTTCCAAAACCTGTAACATGGTTAGAAAGGATCACATTTCCTTCCGAAAGTTAAGCACATAGCAGAGTCCCTATATTAAGTTGCCAGATAAAGCACTTAATTAGCATATGCACAAAGTTAGAACCAAAGAAGAGAAAAATACTATCTTTCATTTGGTTTCCTCACTTAAATATGAGAACATTCACTTAAATGAGAGCTATTGTGTGATAGTCCTGGAGTTCAGGATTTGGAAACTTAGGACTCTAAGATGCCAAATGCTTCATACCGTGCGAATCTCCACCAGTCTCAAAACTGCCGCATGTCCCTGAAGAGACCCTCCTGAGGCTTTGTCCAGGATGAGATGGCTCAAATCCATAAGGTACATGAGCAGCAACTGGTCTTTCACTTCCAAGAGGCTGAGACCCTGAGTTAAACAAAACAATAAGAGGTGCAAATTCTGTTTTAGCCAGAGAATCAGGAAAGCCTAGGACAAACAGGATAATCTTTTCCAAGTTCAAGTTTTTCCCAATCAATTCATGTAAGATATCTGGAGTAATCTCAAGGGGGGTGGCTGTACCTGAAATAGCCACAGAGAAAATTATGCTAACAAGAGAAAAGCAAAGCTCAGAGCACTTTTGAAACACAGTAAGAGCAAGAAAATCAATAAAATATCTCCAAAATAACTACAGCAGGATTTCTCAACCTCAGAGCTATTAACATTTAGGGAGATCATTTGTGGACTGCTGTCTAGGTGCTGGAGAATGCTCAGCAGCATCACTGGCCTCTACTCACTGATATCCCCTCAAGTTGTGACAATAAAAAATGCCTCCAGCCCAGCCAGTGTGGCTCAGTGGTTAAGCATTGACTCATGAACCATGAGGTCATGGTTCCATTCCTGGTGAGGGCACATACCCAGGTTTCAGGCTCAATCCCCAGTGGGGGGTGTGCAGGAAACAGCCAATCAATGATTCTCTCTCCTCATTAAGGTTTCTATCTCTCTCTTCCCCCACCCCTTCCTCTATGAAATAAATAAAAACACATTTTTAAAAAAAGCCTCCATAATGCTGAATTCTAAACTAATTTAATCAAAAACAATTACTGACTCTATCCCCATACAATAGAATTATACAATATAGGTTAAAAACAATGATCTATACATACTGACATAATTCCTTTCATACTTAGTTTCATATCACAACACTTTCTACACTCTGTAGAAAATGTTTGTAATATGGTTCCAACTAAAATGGGGGGAGTATGATGCACACATTTTATATGTATAAAAATATGTCTGGAAAATAACACATAATTAACAACTGCTATCCCTGGAGACCAAAATGAGAAAAAAGGAAGAAATGGAGTGCTTGTACTGTGAAACTGTTTTTTCATCAAGCATGCATTACTTTTATAATAAAAGAAATTTCCAAAAAAATGTACCCTAGTGGTTATCTTAGAACAGTGATTATATAAAACTTTTAATTTTCTTCTTTGTGTTTTTACGTATCTGCCAAACCTTCTAAAATTAAAAGTTTATTATATTTACAGGCAGAAAATTGAACAAATATTATATGTTTATTCTTTTAAGTAAAAGAAAGTACAATGTGTGAGCACTGACTTAAGTTATAGTTATTTTTTATTTTTTGTTATTTTTAAAAATATATATTTTATGGATTTTTTACAGAGAGGAAGGGAGAGGGATAGAGAGCTAGAAACATCGATGAGAGAGAAACATCAATCAGCTGCCTCCTGCACAACCCCCACTGGGGATGTGCCCGCTACCAAGGTACATGCCCTTGACCGGAATCGAACCTGGGACCCTTCAGTCCGCAGGCCGACGCTCTATCCACTGAGCCAAACTGGTCACGGCATTCATTTAATTTTTGAATATGCTCATTTTTTGGACAAAGAATTTCATGTTTAGATATATTTTTAATATTATCTTTATTTTTTTATATAAATCTTTATTGTTCAGATTATTACAGGTGTTCCTCTTTTTTACCCCCAGTTCCCACCCCACCCTCTGCCCTTACCCCTCCCACTGTCCTCATTCATAGGTGTACGATTTTTGTCCAGTCTCTTCTTGCACCCCCACACCCCTTTCCCCCCAAGAATTGTCAGTCCACTCCCTTTCCATGCCCCTGGTTCTATTATATTCACCAGTTTACAAGAAATTTCCAAAAAAATGTACCCTAGTGGTTATCTTAGAACAGTGATTATATAAAACTTTTAATTTTCTTCTTTGTGTTTTTACGTATCTGCCAAACCTTCTAAAATTAAAAGTTTATTATATTTACAGGCAGAAAATTGAACAAATATTATATGTTTATTCTTTTAAGTAAAAGAAAGTACAATGTGTGAGCACTGACTTAAGTTATAGTTATTTTTTATTTTTTGTTATTTTTAAAAATATATATTTTATGGATTTTTTACAGAGAGGAAGGGAGAGGGATAGAGAGCTAGAAACATCGATGAGAGAGAAACATCAATCAGCTGCCTCCTGCACAACCCCCACTGGGGATGTGCCCGCTACCAAGGTACATGCCCTTGACCGGAATCGAACCTGGGACCCTTCAGTCCGCAGGCCGGCGCTCTATCCACTGGGCCAAACCAGATAGGGCTCTGATCTTTATTATCTCCTTCCTGGGCTTTTCTTGTTGCTCTCTTTCTAATTCTTTAAGTTGTAGAGTTAGATAATTTATTACCAGTTTTTCTTAGGTGTTTTTTGAGGGAGGCTTGTAATGCTATGAACTTCCCTCTCAGGACTGCTTTCACCGTGTCCCATAGGTTTTGGATTGTTGTGTTTTCATTGTCATTCGTTCTAGGAAGACCTATATCAAAAAGGTTAAATACTCTGCCTAAGATTACACAGTAATAGGAATAAAACTGGGATTCAAACTCAGTCTGAGTCTAACAAGATAAGCTCTTAAGATAAGCATTAGTGTAGTACAGGAGGATAAGCAAAGGATTTAAAGGCAGGCAAATTGAGGTTAACTTTTGAATTAGGTATTCAGTAATCAATTATTGAGTAAGTCACTTAACCTTCTAACATCAGTCTCCTCATCTGTAATATGAACATTATTTCCTTCCTGTGTCAAAGAGCAATTATGAGGTGCAAATAATATAACATGAAAACACTTTGTAACCTATAAAACACCTAGTAAAAGTCTTTGGTGATAAGCTAGTAAATATCTGCTCAATGAATAAACAAATATATAGTGATCTAAGATACATGCTGGTAGCCCATCTCAAAAAGGCATTAAACTGAAGCAAAGCATGGTACCCAGAATAAAGACAGCCAAGAGTTTGAGAAGTAGGCTCTTCTGACATGCATAGGCACTGCCAAGTGCAAAATGAGTTACAAGCACGAGAAACACAAAGGGAAAAAAAGCAAAAAGATAAAAAATAAGCAGAAAGTATAAAAATAGACAAGAACAAAATTTGATGAGAAAGAAAAGACAAAGAATATATTAAAAATGCTCTTATGCCCAGCTGGTGTGTCTCAGTGGTTGAGCCTTCAGCGGTGAACCAGGAGGTCATGGTTTGATTCCTGCTCAGGGAACATGCCCAGGTTGTGGGCTCAGTCCCCAGTAGGGGGCGTGCAGGAGGCAGCAAATCAATGATTCTCATCATTGATGTTTCTCTTTCTCCCTCTCCCTTTCTCTCTGAAATCAATTACAAAAAATTATTTTTTAAAATGCTGTTAGCTATCTTTCTAAAGAACAAAACTGCTTTCCAAAGAATAAATCCTGTGATTAAAAATCCATCAATGCTTATTATCCTACTGCAATGATTTTCATACTTTTGTTAACCTATGGTATGTTTTGCTTAAATAATATCTCAGCAAAAAAGTTCAATATATAAAACAGATCACACCAGATTTTCCAGTTCAATTAAGTAGAGGAATCCAGAACCCTCTGTTTATACTGGCCATACTCAATAATTCCTGAGAAGGTTCTATAAGATGTTAATTTATAAACCACCATCTTTCAATTTTAAGATGCACACTGTTTTCATATTTTGACATCTCTGAAGTCAAGATGCATCTTTTAATCAACAGTATTTTAGTACATGTCACAGATTAACAGGTAGCATTTTTTCTTAATATATATAAAATGAATGATGTTCTCCATTAACAGCATCTTGGATTAGAAGAAACACAATAGTTAACGCCTCAGTTGACAAGACTTCTCACAATCACTACTTTTCCAGTCTTTTTTCCTACCCCTAACACACACACACACACTAAGGGACTTAGCTCCTTTCCCAGAATATCACCATGCTTTCAGGACTTCGTGCCTTTACACATCTGCTTCTTTCTGTACTTCTGACTCCTATTTATTCCTCACAATCCTGTTACCTTCTCTGATAAGCCTTTTCTGACTTCCTCTGCTCCTCTGGCAATTATTTAATCTTTCTCCTCAGCTTGCACAGCACTCGTCATGACTCTGCAACATGGCTGCTACCGCTTATACCTATTACTTTGATCTGTCTCACTCGCTAGACTTCAGCACAGAAACTGGGCTTTATTCGTCTTTAAAGCTCCAGCACTTAGTATACAAGACAGTCAATAAACCTATCGTGAAAGAACTGTTGAGAACATCAACTCAGGGGATGCTTACTCTTCAAGTATGTCTTACCTTCTCTGTTGGATAGGCTCTAGCTTGAACTTTTTTCGTCAGAGCTTGAATTTGTGCAGTTACAGCCATTACCTGAAATTAGTCCAAATAAAACAGCTGACTAGAATACATCAA